>NC_139685.1:52480411-52754518 GCF_964106915.1 Podarcis gaigeae | reverse complement strand
TATGGCATCTAGAATACTCATGTGTTCTACACTACAGAAGACAGCCCACTATTTGAAGGGATATCTAATCCCAAATCCACTATAAAGATAAGAAATGAGATGAAGAATGAGCAGGAGCCCTAAAGCGGCCCATCAATAATAAGTTTGTATCTGGACTGAGCAGGCAAACAGGTCACCTGCTCACAGCAGGGGTGTCTTCTCACCCTCAGGATTGTGGGTGCCTGCCACTCACCTGTGCAAGGTCACACACTCATGCGTGCACATAGTGCATGAGATGTCACACAGCCAGTGAGGCACCCTTTTCCGTGGGGAGGGACTTATGCCCAAGTCCCACCCCCCAGAAAAGGATGCCTTGCTCACTGGCTGCAGAGGACAGAACTGAAATGCTTCTCTCCTGGCTATTTCAATTGACTTTGTGGGTGCCCAGCCCCCACAATTATATTATTGTGGGTGCCCAAACATGCACAGCCCCCTGAAGTTGGCTCCAGTCTTCTCCACTATGGTGAGATGCAACTTCCAGAGGGAAGTCATGTTAGGGTTCATCCACATAGAGGAATTAAAGTAATTATTTCTATATTTTCATCTGTAGATATAGATTTTATGCAAATCTGTGCCCTTCTTTTGGTGAGACCACCTAAGAATCCCCAAACAATGGTTTCCTTAAATAGGGTTGATTTCCTACTAATAAAGAGGAGCAAGAGAAAGGCATAGTGGTGATCACACACACAACTTAGGAGCCTGGTACATGGAAGGAGCACCTGTCTCCATTTGTACCTACCAAAAATTACATCAAGATTTTCAGTAGAGGTGCCCCCATGATCTGAGATGAGAAGGGTGGTTATCAGAGAGCAGTGCCTTCTCACTGGTGGCACCCCAATTGTGAAATGCTTCCCATGGCCAAGAGTTGTAGCAGGCATGTACTTTATTATCCTTTTGACACCAAAGCAAATACACCTTTGTTTTCATGAGCTTTTAAGCGACAATGTAAATCCTACCAACTGTTTTATGTTGCATATATAATTTTGTGGCTTTTAGCTTTTTAAAAAATACTATCATTTATTTTTGTTCTTTTTCTTAAAAGCCCTGGGGAAATGATTGAATATAAAAGCTCTTACAGTAAATAAATAATATGTTAATTTAGACAACTGCTAACTCCTTGGGAAGGAAGATACTGAGGGCACTATCAATTTAAAGCATATTCAACTCCCATCATTTCCCCCAAAGAATCATGAGAGCTATAGTTTCATCCTCACAGAGCCACAGGTTCTTGCACCCTTAGCAAACAACAGTTCCCAGGATTCTTGTGGGAATCCAGGAAGTCATGTGTTTTAAATGTGCATTGGAAATACTTTAAATGCATGGTGTGGATTTGCCCTATCAAGCTGGTTACAGAAGGAGCAACTGAGGAAACCCATGGGCTCCCGAGGAAGTATCAAGGGGCATTCCGCCCCTTCTTACTCAGCCTCATCTTGCCCCCTGATGTCACTAAGTTTCAAATCATGACTTGTGTTCTTCATTCAAGTTCAGCCTTTTAAAAACTCCACATGTACTCCCAGATTGTCCTTCTGTAATGCCATCAGCAAATGTATTCCAGTCCTTCATTCAGACCAATATTAGATTCATATTACTTTCTCTGCAGAGTCTGTCGGAGTCTTCCCTGCAGGCCAAATGTTTCTCATCACTGCTTGAGCTGATCTATGTTTCAGCCATTTGGCATAAATCCTCCTTACTTGCATGAATCAAGTGTCGAGAGTCTTGACATGCTCATAAGTTACCGCGCTGAGCCTAGGTCCAGCCTGATTATAAAACATTTAACTGGGGATGCTCAGTTAGAACCCAGATTTGTTCAATGATCAAAAACATAGCTGAGGGCTGGGAACACAAATCACTTTTAGAGGTCTGTGATCTTGTAAGTTATTATACTTAAAGGGATGCTGGAAGGAAGGAGAACAGAAAGGCACATGATGTACCCAGGAAAATGCAACTTTTTATTACTTGGGAATGCAGACCTGACCAGCTCAGGAAACTGATGAACAGTCTGTGTCATGCAAAGTTAGAAATACAACATGTTAAATTATAGAAATTACTTAGCATTTCTCAAGTGTGGATCTGGTGGACCAACCTACCTCCACTTCTAAAGGGGAAAGCTGGCATGTCACTGACATTCCCCCCCCCCCACTCTGGTACATTATGCTGCCATATGTCCTATGTCCCAGGAAATCATTGCTAAGCAAGTAAAGAGTACCCGACATTGCTCAGGAATTCTGAAAATAATAAGATTTACAAATGGGTAATCTAATGTGTTTTTAAAATACGTATTTTCATTCCAATGCTGTTGGGTACACTATAACATTCAAAACTGTCAATTTTGGTTAAAATCTGTGCATCTTGATTCAAAATGGAATCAAATTATATCCAAACATAGGCAAAAAAATCTGCTCCCCTGGGTGACGTGCTGAAGGCTCGTGGTTAAAAACTTCCATTGTCTTTTCTCCTTGTAGTAATCCAACTTTTTGCAATCCAAATGGTGGGAGAAATATCGTGGCTCATGAGGAGACCCTCCCTGGAGCCTAAAGAGGCTGTCAGTGAGGGTGGAGGATGCCCCGAAGAGACCACAGGCACAGCAGTGCTTTCTTTATCCTGCTCAGCCTCCCCACCTAACAGCTGGTGTGTGCAGTAGCACAGCAGCACTTCCCTGCACATCCTCTAGCCTCTTGCCAGCTCCAGAGCTTCGATTCTAGTTGTGGATATTTTTGGGTACAGTATTTTTGGTACAGATTGAAGAGAGAGCAGCAGATAGGGTGTTTAAAGGGTGTTTAGAGGGTGCTCCCCACGATTTCACTTATGCACACATGAGCCTGGAATGTAACCCCCATGTAAATGGAAGGACTCCCAATACAAACAGACAGGATCATTCCTTGTCTGCAGAAGAGAATGTTCCATCATTGTGTGATTTGCTGCTCTGCTTTTTCCTTTTCTTCCCTCCAGTCAGGAGGGAGTATATAATTGGTCCATCTAGCCCAATATTGTCTACTTTGATTGGCAGGAACTCTACAGGCTCTCAGAGTTCTTTCCCACCTGCTACTACCTGATACTTTTAACAAAATTATTTTCTCAACTGGCTCCATACACACCATACATTTAAAGCACAAGGCTTCCCCCAAAGAATTCTGGAAAGTGTAGTTCACTCTGCACAGCACTCCTAACAAACTGAAGTTACCAGGATTCTTTTGGTGAAGGCATGTTATTTAAATGTTTGTTGTTTACACAGCCCAATTATTTTATTTTATTAGTGATGGCAGGAATGGCACTTTTTGCATGCAAGGAATGTGCCCTACCACTGAGCCAGGGTTCCAGCTCAGAACAGCAGATTGGGCAGAAACTAGAGAAGGGAGAGCTATTCAGTGTTATTAAATTCATATGTTCCAAAACGATACGAGAACCGAAAAAGCCCTCTGAAGTTTGCACTTATCTGAATTTTGCAATGCAATTCCCCAACCAAGTTGTGTTTGCAAAAAATGCATGTTAGGGGAAGATGAATATTCATCTATTCATTCATTAAAAATGAATAGATTAGTTAAAACGACATACAAAAAAATGCATTAAATTAGGAGAAATTGCTTGCAAAAATTATACATCAGTAAAATGTATTATTAGAAGAAAATTGCACTAATATGCTAAATAATTTTCTTGATTTTTGCTTTTAAATTGCACATTGAAGCTGAAATGTGGAGAAGTGAATTTAATATTGGAAAAATGAGAAACCCCCAAAAAGTGGAATTGACAGATCCTTCCATCCTTAGTAGAAACACAGGATCAGTGACTCTAAAGGGGGCTGGGATGAAACTCTAAAAGTATTTCTTTTTTCTTCTTCTTTCTTCCCCAAATGTACGAATAAAGCATTCCTCTAATTCTCATTCCAGGGCCACCCTCAGAAGATAGGGAAACATGCTTCTAGAAGAAGGAGCAGGAAGGAAAAACTTATTGAGATGCTTGAGTAGTTTTAATTTAACTTAGCCTAGCTGAGTGGAATCAAGGATAAGTGCTTTGTCCTTTCCAAGTGAAATGAATGCACTCTTCTCAGCACAGAAATACATTCTGTTGTTCTGAGGCAATGGGCAGTGTAGTGAGATGCTAGCTGTGAGATTTGCAGTTAGGAAGGCATCACATATTAAGATGTAACACGAAGGCTGGCAACTCACTTCAGCTTAGTTGTCCTTCAGTAACACAATGCACCACGACAGGAAAGGAGAGAAACAGAGATCCTTTATCAGTCTAATGCTTCTGGAATGTTACGGTAGTATAAATTACTTGAGTAAAATAAATAGAACTGCCATGTTACTTGATTAGCTTATTTTGTCTTCCAGCTGCTCACTGGACTTTTCTAGGGTTGAAAAATTTGGTATTCTAAGAGAGGGTGGCTGTAGTCCATCCCCACACTTACGTATAATTAGGACAGCATTGTGCACCATTTTTAATGCTTTTGAAATGTATCTCCATTCTACTGGTACCCCAGACAGCTGAGGAAACAAAATATGGGAAAATATAGCTTAGTGGGTTGAACCCAAAAGTGACCTTCCATTAACAAAGGAGTTCTTTTGACGGTGGAAGCAGTGATGCTGTTAGACAATAATAGACTCTAAACTTTTTAGAATTCTTGACTTAGACCTGAGCCTGCCCCCAACCCATTAAATGTATTCATTATTTTATATATATATATATTTACATTCTGCCCATTCCAGCAACGTTCTCTTGATGATAAGCTGCACCCTTGCTGCACTTTGAGGCCCTCCTACTTGTTTGGCTGAGAGGGGCTCTGGATCTCTGCCCTAAAGCAGAGATTATAAATTTTCTCAATTTTATCCCCTTGTATTTTTGTAAACCACTTTGAGTATTTTTCGCAATCAAGCAGTATATAAATTTAATGAAGTAAATAAATAAATAGAATCTGAACTTTGGGAGTTCTTATTTCTAAAGTGGAACTGATGTATTAGAGAGCCTCCATTTATATGTTTCATTTCCAAATTCTATACAGAGTACTGCGAATGTGCAGTTTGTCACAGCTTTCAGCACCATCCCTTGTTTTCCATCCTTCACCCTCCTCTGTGTTACAGGTGTTGATGTGTGCACTGATAAAAGGCTGCAAGAGGAATCTTGGCATGGTCACAAATCCAATCATATACTTAATCCGTACTTGTAATGTGCAATGGCAGCTTCAGCTGCACAGGCTCCATGGATCTATTTCAGTGAATAGACAAATCTGGAAAATAGGTCCACTCTGCCACCCAGCTCCAAGGCAGTGGTGAAGCTGGAACCGTGTCTGTGCAGCCCAACCTCACTGTTGCCTGCGCTGCCCACATAAACTGCAGTGATACTGGTGTTAGGAGGGCAGCACCATTGTTCTGGACCACCATGTGGCCTGCTGCTGAGAAGAAGAAGAGGAGGAAGAGGAGGAGGAGGAGTTTGGATTGATATCCCACTTTATCACTCCCCTTAAGGAGTCTCAAAGCGACTAACAATCTCCTTTCCCTTCCTCCCCCCCTCCACAACAAATACTCTGTGAGGTGAGTGGGGCTGAGAGACTTCAAAGAAGTGTGACTAGCCCAAGGTCACCCAGCAGCTGCATGTGGAGGAGCGGGGACGTGAAAATGGTTCACCAGATTATGAGTCTACCGCTCTTAACCACTACACTACACTGGCTCTGAGTACACCTTGTGGTCCATTGTTGTTGTTCTTTAGTCGTTTAGTCATGTCTGACTCTTCGTGACCCCATGGACCAGAGCACGCCAGGCACTTCTGTCTTCCACTGCCTCCCGCGGTTTAGTCAAATTCATGCTGGTAGCTTTGAGAACACTATCCAACCATCTCGTCCTCTGTCGTCCCCTTCTCTTTGTGCCCTCCATCTTTCCCAACATCAGGGTCTTTTCCAGGGAGTCTTCTCTTCTCATGAGGTGGCCAAAATATTGAAGTCTCAGCTTCAGGATCTGTCCTTCCAGTGAGCACTCAGGGATGATTTCCTTAAGAATGGATAGGTTTGATCTTCTTGCAGTCCATGGGACTCTAAAGAGTCTCCTCCAGCACAATAATTCAAAAGCATTGATTCTTCAGCTATTAGCCTTCTTTATGGTCCAGCTCTCACTTCCATACATCACTGCTGGGAAAACCATAGTTTTAACTATACAGACCTTTGTTGGCAAGGTGATGTCTCTTGTAGTCCATACAGACAGTTATTTCAAAGTGCTGGAGTAATGAGTTGCACCTCCATACTTTAATACCTGTTTCCCAAGGACCTGATAGTAAGTTAGGCAATTATCCTTCAATAAGCCGCAATTATTACCTCCAAATATTTATCAGGGGGGCTTAGTAGTTGCTGGAAACCACAGGAAGGTAGAGTGCTCTTGTGTTCATCATCTGCTCCATGGCTTCCCATGGGCATCTGGTTAGCCACTATGAGAACAGGATCCTGGACTAGATGGGCCATTGGCTTGATCCAGAGGATATTCTTGTGTTCTTATGTTATTATATAGTCATTACTTATATCTTACAGGGATTTCAATACCAGCTTTCATTCCAGTTCCCAAAGAGTGCAGTTTTCATGTTTTGTAAATGTAGCAGAACAAATTAAGCACATGCAAATATTTCTACTAAACTGCAGAGTAAATGGAGAAAAATAAAAACATAACCTTTTTGTGTTTTGGTTGGCTTGCTTGTTTCTGATATAGTTCAGTCAGTAGAGCATGAGACTCTAATCACGGGGTTGTGGGTTTGAGCCCCATGTTGGGCAAAAGATTCCTGCACTGCAGGGGGTTGGACTAGATAAACCTTGTGGTGCTTTCCATCTTTACACTTCTATGCTTCATATTATCCATTGAAACACTTTTCCTGACTCATGTCTCTTTCTTTGCAAAGTAACTCAACTATTCCAAGTTTAAGATTATAGGCTCAGAGCATTTTAACATCTAGGCTGCCAAGGAGGCAAGGGGGTCTTTATCTGATTCTATATTCTGAGCCTGGCACAGAGGAACAATTTTATCTTCATTTCTAAAGTGAAGCTGTCAAATCCCTGAGAACCAGTCCGTCAAAGTGAGGATTGGAAAAGAAACAGATTTTACACACTGTGGTGACCTTTGTGGGCTGCTGTATGTAATTCGTGTGAAAAGCCATCAAAATTAGAAAGCAAAAAAATAACAAAAAAATCCCCACACCTGTCAATATTTCAAAATGTCAGGCTTCTTGCTCTTTGAAATGTCTTCTAGATAAGCAGTCTTTTTTTGCACGGGATGACTGCCCAATAGCTTTTAAAGACAGCTGTATCATTTGTAAACAATTTTTAGCATTATATGTGATATACAGATAGGATCCCGGTGTTTACTGTGCTATGGCTGTAGCATAAGTTTGGGTAGGAAACATGTGCCATTATTTACTACTTACACAGGAGCAAAGTTGAATGAGAAGTTGGGTTATTGTGTTGACACACTATCTGAAACACTGAAATTAGTTTCTATTCTGGGTCTGAGCAGCCTGGGATTGTATATCAAATACCCAGCCTGGCAGTTCCTCTTTTACCTTTTCTTTGTTCACCTTTTTCTGCTGCTCAGCCTTAAGAACAGTGATTAGGAAAGGCACTGCTCAGCTGCATTTTCTATAAAGCAGTTTTGGATGCTGCTGTTTTCTTCTTCTTTTTTCAAAACTGGATATAAAAGAGGTTGGTATTACTGCAATTGCAGGAGCAAAATACTGCATCGCCTTATTTTAGGAGCAGATTCTCCCCTTGCCCAGTATTCCATTTTCTATGTTCTTATCTCCTGTCCAATGTTAATTCTAGTTCTCAGGTAGGGAAAGAGAGGAGCAGTCTTACCTCTTTCATAATAAATTTGATAGCAGAAATCCTAGTCATTTTTCTAGGAGTAGAAATAATCCACATGACAAGATGAACAATACATATATCATCATCGGGCCTCCTAAACAGACAAATATATTGGGCCAATATGCCTCTCTTAAAGTATATGCAAATATAACAATTATATGCAGAGCTAGCATTCTGAGCTAGAAGCATTTCATGGAGTATTTCACTGCTAAAGCAATCCTTGTAATTTTCAAAACAAAAAATGAAGAGACATTACTGTTTATCTGTTTTGCTAATCAGGCTAATTGGGCAGGTCAGTCCAACTAATTGTCCGATTTTTCTGTGGTGGCTCCACACCTTTTGAAATCCCTCCCTGTAAAGCTGGTGCAGGCTATACTGCAGACTTAAAGACTACTTTGTACTCACTGGCCTCGCCTGAGTAGTTCTTTTTTTATCATTGATTTAAGCAGTACCGATTTTTATACTGTAGTTTTCTATTGTTTGTAAGCCACCTTTTACAGAACCTTGCCCCCAAAAGTGGCATATAAATATTATAAAATAAAAAAATATTCTGAAACCCTATTGAGTCCAATGGGACGTATTCCCAAATGTGGGATTGCAGCCTGAGTCTACACAACACCTCCTCCCCTCCATGCTCATATTCCTACGGTAGGGAAGAGTAGGAAGCCAAGGGAGATTCTTGTGTATCATCCAACAACCTGTTGGACTTACACTGGCAGGACAGAAGAAAGGACTTTGGAGTGCTCCATTCTTCTATGGGTGTGTGTTTGTTTTTAGCCTCACCTCCCAGAGCAGTGAGAAGTCTGGTAGCACTGTTGATTGTTTAGTTCTTTAGGATGAGGCTGCACTGGAAAAGAACAATATTTACAGATATTCAAGGAGAGCATAGTAGAAGCAAATAAGACCCTTATAAGTAGGTAGCAGAGCCTCTGATCTTGCTTTGCAATCACAGAGAGAATGTGTTTCAATCAGCTCCAAGGTCGCAACCAAGTTTTAGCTAACCACAGCTAAAAACTTTTCACTTTTCCCCTGTCTCTCTAAATTCAATCTGGAAATCTGGCTCCAAACAATTTATCTGCCCTTCCCCTAAGCTAGAGGGTGTCATCTTTCAAACTTTGATAGGTATTCTCTTCCATAGGCTGGAAAGAGATTCCCATCTATCACGACTATTTTTGCTGCTATTCAAGTCCTTCATTGGTTGCCTGCTCATAGTAATCAAGACAGCCCAAACTCATTACACCACCCTTTCCTGAAAGGAGATCTGGTCCCTAGAGCTAGATAAGGTCTACAGTTCGTCCTAGAAAAGAAGATAAATGGATTACTTAAACAGAAGACAAAAATACAGAGAGATTCATGGTTAGCTATTTGCTGAAACATTTCTCCTTCTCTGGAATTAGCAATCATTATCCCCATCCCCATTAACTGTTTTCAATCATAGGCAAAGCTATCCTTTTGCTTAATTACAGAAAGTATTCACCATAAACAAAATAAAAAAGTCAAATGTTTGATCTTTAAGCAAGCAATTCACATCCCACTCCTCAACTCTTAGGAGATCCCCTGTGAGATGGCTTGGGAGATCCACTGGCCAATAACAGAGGTGTAGCATCATTTTAGGGCCACTTTGCTGAGGGGATACAAGGATCTGCATTCAAAAGGTAGCAAAGGGGTAGACAATGTGGTGTCCTCTGGATATTGTTGGACTGCAACTCTCATCATCCTTGACCATTGGCCATGTGGGCTGGGACTGGTGGAAGCTGGAGTTGAGCAACAGTAGGTTAGCCACCCCAGCTCTAAAATTTGTTGGTAGAATAGCTTAGCTCACACACAAACATGAAGAGAGCTTGGATACAATTTGTACTTTCATTGACTGGAACCCTATGTGCAACCACCCAACCAGCTATATGCCTTGTTACATTCTAGAGCCCTGTGTGCAGTGGCTGTCATTACTGCCTGCCCAGTCATGGAAGAACAAAAGAATATGACTGTAGGTTCCTGGTGGAGCTTATTACAATCACTCAAAACCTCAGTAGATATTGCACAGCCACAGGACACTGTGAAATTGTGGTTCCCCTGAATGTTACCAAGAGGAATGTATGGGATTTGACAGTCTGGCTTCTGGGGCTGATATGCAAATATCTTTGCACATACACTCAATGATTTATTTTCTATTTGTTATTAAAAATATTTATTTTTATTTCATAAAAAGCTGCCTAGTGGTAGGTTCAACCCCAGAGAGCCCTTTCCAGATATTGCCAGATAAGGAAAGCAACCTGGGTACAGTGGGGTTCCCTGTGGGGAGGCTTTTGCATGCATGGAGAAGCTTCCTTCATGACTGAAAATTGTGATGACACAGGGAGCCTACACAAGCACAAAAGCTACATGCTAGCTGGGACTGGATGGTACCAGCTTAGAGAAGGTTGGTCTCGTGCATGTCCATAAGGGTCAAGTCTTGTGCAGATGTGGCAAGAAAAAGGCAGCATCAAAAATGGGTGCCATGCATTTTATGACTCCCACAAAATAAAAGGGAACCATCATTATGCATTATTCTGAAAACTCAGAAAGGTGAGAAAATCTGGAGGGACTTTGTGGTACATACATGCTAAGACTTACGAATCACAGAAGATTGAGAATTGAATTCTAAAATGAGAACCCTGTTAGAAGCCTAAGAAATAATCCCCAATACTATTACAGCAGAATAAAGCATCAATTACCATAACATGCACAGAGCATAAAAACATAAATAAATATGGGACTTACTATTTTTATGCCTTGTGAGCACAGCGGTGTGCTTTAATGTAGAGCCACAGTGGAATTCAAGCTCACCTGCGATCTCAGATCTGCTTAAATCCTTTTTACTTCTCTACGGGCATATAATACACATGCCAACTTGTGCATAAAATTGAATCAACCAAACAGTGTTAAGTCTGATGGTTCAGCAATTACTAGGTGGCTTAGTGTTTGGATTCTTCTGCTGTCAAAGACAGTTTGATTCAATACTTATTTATGCCAGTCACAAATTCCATCTCTCTGAGTTACAAGCAGTCTTTTGATTCTTAAAGTATTTGAACAAAATAGCTCTTTCTGGCAGCTGAGGGCTTTTTGGCAGGGAATTAGACTAGTTTTAATGTCTTAATCTAGCACACGCCACTGCATCAAAGCTGGATGTGCAAGCAAAGATGAGATGATAAATAGGAGGGCGATCGAGTGAAATAAATTGTTTCATTTTCTTTGCAGCATGTGTACCTGTTCCACTACAAATACCGTTTAACCTTAAACAGGGTGATCCTGTGCATATTGATTCAGAAATCCTTCTGAGCTTAATGGGACTTACTCCAAGTAAGATTGCAGCTCTATAGCAATACAGGTGGAAGAATCTGTCAATTTCAGTTTCTCTCCAATCCTCATTTTTTTCAGCTTTGAGTTGCCATATTTGTGTATCAATTTGCAGTTAAAAGAATACTGAAACTATGTCAGTGTTCCAGTGTGCATTCCTCCTACTGTACCCTTTCTCAGGAATGCCAACTTGAATAAAACATTGGGAGGGGCAGGTGAGCCCCGCCCCACACAATCACATCACGTGATGCAAACACACCATTTGTCCATCAACTTTGGGTGGGGTGGGGACCAGGAAATTTGGGTGGTGAGACAAAGCCTTCTCCTTTTCCTCCTTTCTCAGCAACTTCCTGTCCCAAAGGCGGTTAACTGATAGGTGTAATTTGCAAGCTCAAGTTTGTGGTACAAATTTGTTACATGCTAACACATCCTTTTTGAAGTCAACCTTTACAAGCAAGCTACTACAAAATAAGGAAGCTGATTTAAATTCAGCTACGAGCCGATTGCAAGTAACCAATAATTACCTTGTGGGCTCCAGGTGTGATGAAGGTTGTCAACACGTTTTGATAGGTGCTACTGAGACTACAAAGCAGCCAGAAATACTACCAAACTCTGAAACAGAACAAGTTAAAAAATGAGATATGGCAGTTTGAGTATGAGGCCCAAGAAGAGGCACTGCAAAAAAGCAGAAATTCTATGTATTTCTATTCAAAGTACTATTCAAAATGGCCATACAATCTGTTGAAGAGAGATTCCAACAGCTACAACAATGCAATTCCCTATTTGGCTTCCTGTATTATATGTATAGTGTCAATTAAAAAATCTGCTGAAGGTGTACTTAGGGTCTGCGGGAATTTGAAGAAATCATTGATGCACAATGGAAACAGCGATGTTGTTATAAGTTTGAGGGCACTAAATGCCTGGGTTTAGTAAATGTTGGGATTTATTTATGTTAAAATGGCATGTCAGACTGGCTTGTCTTAAAACATGTGTTAGACCCTGTTAGTTCTATGAAATTAGCATGTGAGATGGCTAATTAAGTCAGTCCCTGTGTGCTGAGCTATGTGTCAGACATCCCTAAACCCGTGGAATCAACAAGTGTAAAAGGTGTTGGAATCAGCCTGGTTTCCTTTGAGGTGATGGTCTAGCAACAATCAGAGGATTGGGGCCTTGGCCGGTGTTATAGAAGGCAGAAACAATGAAAGCTTGCGAGGAACAGTAGTGATGCAAGCTAACAGGAGGAAGTTAGGGGTCATAGAGACATGGCTTTTTGCTGTTAGGCTGCTAGGCTGTAGTCCGGAGAGGAACAGAAAACTCCTGGAGAGTAATATTGTAGACTTCTTCATATAGGCTTTAGGTTGTATATATGTGTAAATAAACCATATATCCTAAAGACACTGCAGTATCCTCTGTGCCTCATGGCCATAAAGGAAACACAGACCCTGATAAGTACGCATGGTACTCCTGGAATCTCACACCCTTGCTCTGAGACTCGGGTAGCATGTAACAATATTGATGCTGAAGATCTGTGCTGTGAACTTAGCAATAGCTTGAAGACTTCCAAAGTCTATGCTACCCTAAGGAGTATAACTCTTCATACCACAACAAAAACCCCTGGATAACGTGCCTAATGTTTCTGTTGCCCTAAAGAACCTTCTTACACTTTGTGTCACTGGCAAGTGGTGAATGAAATTTCTCACAGCTCAGGTTTATAAAAAATCTACATACACTCAACAACTTTGCAAAAGAGACTTGTTGGCTTGACAACCATATCAATTATATCCTTGACCTGAAGGAATTGGTAACAAAATTTGCAAAAGAAAAGGCGTGCAAAGTGAGATTTTGATGTTCCTGAAATTGAAACTTTGAAGAGTCTTAAAATGTAATATCACAAGTCACAAGATTATTCAAAATGATTTGCAGGCTAAAACATTTTCTTTTATATTTGAGAAAAGATCATCAAAGATTGCTGTATTTCCTATTCTTACAATTTAAAATAAATTTAGCAGTTTTAAGTTTTGTGCTTTTCTTTTTTTCTAAAAGACATCGGTTTTTGAAAATTGAAGGTAGCAATTTGGGAGGTGGGAGGGTTGCAAGTTCTTAGGCTTGCTTAGAGCAAAAAACAGCTTGGCACCAGCACTACAGTGTAAGTGTGTGGTTGAGCATGAGCGAGGATGGATGGATGGATATCCCCAGGGAAGGCTATAAAGTATCAGGTTTATAGTTAATCTAAAATTTGACCATGCTGCATATAAAATTCATTTTATTTGGTGCTCTCAGACACCGTACTCCCTCTTTCTTTTCATTTGTCATCTAATGCTGCACTGCTTTGTTTATTCTCTGCCTTTTGGATAGGTTTCCAAACCACCACTTTCACAGATAAGATAATGTCTGTATCACGTTGCCAGTGACCTACAATCCAGGATTCCTGTTGTGTATTCAGTGAAACGAGATAACAGTACAATAAATGTTAATTGAAAGACATTTTAGAACAGGTTACTTCATATTTGAGCAACCATTGGTTTTATAGCATGCCTTGTGTAATAAGTCACTCAGTTGTAGCTTATATCACATATCCACAGAATTTGAAATGTCAATTTATGGTGTTTCTTCAAAAAGCCTAAACCTAAGACTACACAGCCATTTTCAGATATATCCTATTCCTTAGACCCACAGCAATATATTCCGGTACAGGGAGCCAGTACATCAACACAGATACTCAGGTGTGACAGATCTTGGATGTCAATGCAATATCAGAAATAGGTTTAATTCAAGCTGTAGACTTGCTCAACATCAGAAATCCCTTGCCAAATTCCCCAGTTCATGTCAGGGGCCCTATATGGGGAAGGAGTAGATAATCGGGTTTGTATGGAAAAGGTTCTGGGTTGAACCCCCAGGACCTCCAGGTAGAATCCTGTCTGAAATCCTGGAAAGCTGCTGCTAGGCAGTGTAAACAATATACTAGATGGGCCGATGGGCCGACTCAAGATGACCTCTTCCTGTGTTTTTCATCCTGGTAAGTAGATCTGGCATCAGGAGTTGGCATCATCAGACACCTGCTGAACCCCACCATATCATAGCATATGCCATCTGTGCTCCTCCCCGCCTCCAACACTGTTGTGTTCTGTTCACTTGCCTTCTCCAAGCATGCTAGCAGAAACAAAGATCAATGGGGAGAAGTAAGATCATCACTCACATGGCTTGCTCTCTCAAGATTGAACCCTGAGGGGAAGGGCCAGTGAATGGGTAGTCAGCGCCCACTTCTGATGGTAGCAAGGGGTGGTGTTAAGCCACAGAAGTGGGCGCTGACATCTCATTCCCCCAATGTGGAGCTGATATTGTTGGTATGACGGCTAACAGCAAGGACAAACTCAAGGAAGGAGAAATATCTAACCTAAATTGTACCATTTATGGGCCTCTCAAAACTAGCAATTAGTCTGATCCCATTTTGTTCATTTTCACTTTTTTTACATTCTGTTTCATCCCCTTTGTATCTTATATACAACAATAGAGAGTGTTCGCATCTCGGTGTGGTACTCTGGTTTGACATCAACTGATAGGAAGTGCCTACAGAAGGTGGTGAATACAGCATAAGATATTATGGGCTGTCCCGTGAATCTGCTGGATGAAATAGTGGAAGAACCTTGCCTCAGGAGAGGGAGGAAAATTCTCAGGGATGATTCACACGCTGGCTAGCACTTTCTTGATCCCCTGCCCTCAGGCAGAAGATATAGAAGCATGATTAGTCGCACCAACAAGGTAAAGAACAGCTTCTATCCATGCGCTTTTAGGCTGCTGAATGAAAAGATAACAACAGGGCAACTGACTTTCGGGTTTGGTGGGTGTGCGTCAGTAAACAAGGGGAATTAAGACTAAGAGAGCTGAGTGGGGGGTGCTTGTGTAATCTCACTGTATACAAGTTGTACAAGTGACAATAAAGTATTTCAATATAGCAGTTTGTGCACACACACAAAACTCTTTAAATATTCACTTGTACAATACTATTTTTTGCCTGTGTGTTGTTGTTGTTGTTTTTACATTTGCAACATATGTTTGAACATATTTTCTTGTTATTTTATTGATTTGTTGTATTCTTACCCTGCATTTCCTTCTAAAAATGCCTGGGATGGTGTAAGCATAATCCAACATATCATCAAGATGAAATATTTTAACAGAATTATAAAAAAAATTCAATAAAACCACACACACACACACACACACACACACACACACATTAAAGCATTTTGTGCATTTTTTCCCCTCAGGCAAGAACGACCTCACAAAATTCAGAGAATGCAGTACAGCAAGAGAAGTAGCAAGAAATATAGCAAGAAATAACAACAGTAGTAAGCAATGAAAATAATGACAATATAGCGAGGGGAGTAATTGACAAAAGTTAGTGTTCTAGCAGGGTAGGTGCAGTAGGGTAGTGGTAGAGTATTGGACATGGGCTGGGGAAACCAAGGTCCAAATTCCCACTCATTCATGGAACCCACTGAGTCACCTTCTGCTAGTAGCTATCTCTCAGGCTTGGTACATGACAAGGTTGCTGTGTGGATAAAACAGGGAAAATGTTTTCCTTGGGGAAAATGTGAAATATAAATGTAATAAGTCACAGTGGTTGGATCAGACTATGAGAGTCACCAGCAGAAAAACTGGAGTAAAAGAATATAATTTACAGTGAACCTGCATATGTGCGTCTTTGGGTCTGTACACACTCCGAGTAGGCATGCTCCTAGTTTCTTTTAATACCTCTCCCCTAGTTATCAGCATATCTTCTTAAAATAATCCAAGCCCTACCATTTCCAGTAGCCAAGACCAGTAAATATCGGCACAGAGATTCAAATACTGGAAGAAATCAGTCTGTCCCTATTTACTATATAAAACAACCCAACTCCATCTAATGTTGAATGTAGTTGAGTTCAAAGCTGTTCCATGTGGGTGGTGTGGGTTTTTGTTTTGCTTTTTTGGTCAATGAATAAGGTCATTACCCTGTTTTCAAACTCATTAATTTTGCTACAGTACAAAGATTAAGGCTGTAATTTTGCACAAAATTAAGCTGTTCCAACTCCACTGATCTCAACGTGATTTGAGCACCATGTCCACTCACAACGAAGCCCCTGTTGAGTTCAACAAGACTGAATTCCAGATAAGTGCATTGAAGCTTTCAGCCTAAAATATCACAATAGATTTTAGATTTATGTTCTGCAATCCTCTCCAAAACTTGTCTGCAGTCTGGCAGCTTTTATGAGAAAATAAATCTGAACTATTTTTAAAAAGTTGCTATCTGTTTAGAAGATTAGTGTGTTTGTTATTTGGAATGAGTTGCCATTAGCATACATGGCTGAATACCGAGGGCTTTCTGGTACTTTGATCAAAACTGGAAACTGTCTCAGAAGAACACAAGCTTAACAGAGTGCCAAAAGCTTAACTCTTCACTAGTAAATAATCTGTATGTCTGAGATACTATGCAAGTCAGGTAATCCTCTCTCTAGTTGTTTTGAGGCTACATTCCAACTTGAAGGGTTGTGATCTTTTAAATAGCTATCAAGCCAAATATTTTCCTTTATTCCAGTCAAGATCTCCATATGGTAACAGTATAAAAGGAACTCAGGAACAAAAGGATACATTTGTACACTGTATGCTAGCACCATGATACCAAAGGCTTCATTAGGGTGCTTTTGTGCCTGAGAAGTATGGGCATGGGCTGTCACCAAACGAGAGGATACACCACAACCCCCCTAAAAATAAACCCCCCAAGATATTTACATAAATTTTGCCTGTGCTAATTTATACATATAGATGCAAAATCAGAATTTCAATTTCACAGAAGACAACTGATTTCCCACCCAATCATCCAGAGTAATTTCTTTAATTAATGTGCATTATCAGTGGCCTCTTCGCAGTAGAGGCACTACCAACCTATCAGGAGGAAGAAAGAGAGGGATGCGGCAGTGGTGGGGAGCTAACCAATGCGCCCCCACAGCACAAACCACCCCAGTGGCGTAGCGTGGATTGTCAGCACCCGGCGCAAGGCAAGTAATTTGCGCCCCCTAACCCGTGGATTTGTGCCCCCTAACCCTAACCCCCAGATGTTGCGCCCGGTGTGGCCGGCCCCCCCTGCACCCCCATGCTATGCCACTGCTGCACCCCTCCCTCTCTCTTGGTAAGCAGTACCAACTCCACTGCCAAGTGTGTTACTGCCTGTCCTCACTGACCTCTCCCAATTTGCACTCATCTCCAGTTCACCCCCAATGTGTTAATTCCTCTTCAAATAACTTCCAGCCAATATATTTTCCTCCCACCCAAATCCTGCTCCAAAACGATTCCCCTTCAATTATTTTAGCTGATTCATAGGTGCATAACTCTGCCTGGGGTGAGGATGTTTTGAATAGAATATGAAGTGGCCAGCAGGTTATTGATGGTCTTTCTTCTTCCTCAACCTCTTTTCTGCAAGATGGCAGTTGGACTGCCACTGCTGGCCTGCCACCACATAATGGAAAATGATATCTCAACTTGCCCCCTGGGAAATGATAGCATAAGGTGTGTAATGCCATTTCCATTTCCAGGGACATTGTAGGGAGAGACGTAGCTGTCTTGTGGGCAGTTTCCATGCATCAACAATGAAAGTTTCCAAGAAGGCTCTCGTCTTTCTTATTCCCTGTGAGCTTTACACGTGGTTGATATTTTGATACGCACTCCTCAGCATGTTGTTTGCAGTACACTCATGTGATATGTCTGCAGTGTGTGAGCACCTGCACATCTGAATTGGCTCTGAATCCCATATGGAAATCAGTCCCTCCCGACTGCTTCTTCTCTTCTCACATTAAAACATTCCTGAAGATCCTTTGCTTGGTTTTAGAGTATCCACTCTTGGATTCTTTCTACAATTGCTTCTCCTTTTCTGTACCATTTTCCTTTTGTTAACACTCACCTATACATTTTCTATGTTTTTCTTACGTAAAGCACACCTTAGAGCAGGTGTAGGCAAACTCGGCGCTCCAGATGTTTTGGGACTACAACTGCCGTCATCCCTAGCTAACAGGACCAGTGGTCAGAAATGATGGGAATTGTAGTCTCAAAACATCTGGAGGGACGGGTTTGCCTACGCCTGCTTTACAGAATGCTGAATAATAATAATTATAAGTGACATCCAATTGATCTATGAGGGAAGCATGTTTCATGAAAGGTGGAAGACGGCTACAACACAAAATCAAAATCCAAGCAGATTTCTGATCATGCTGTGGGACTTCCCCTTCCTTTCCTTTCCTCCCTGGGTAGCCCCCCCCCATGCCCCTTCCATCTGCTCCAGAGGATTGTGGGGTGTGGGAGGAGAAGTCCCACAGCTTCTGCCACATTGGCAATCACTCAAGAACATTGTTTATCACCCATTTTATTTTTGTATGAAAGAATAAGCAAGGTTAAGGAGTCTGTTTTAAATTTTGAAAGCACTCTGGTTTTTTTGTTTTTAAGCACCATGCAACCGACATTGATCTATTTATGCCAGTAATTTATGCAATGCTGAATCAGAATTTACATTAAAACTTTGAAGTACATGGTACAAATAGTTGTGCTGTTCGAAAGTCAAGCTTTCCTTTTGAAGAGTTTCATACTAAGCAAGAGTTGTGATTTTAATGGGGTTTTCCTTTCCCTGCCTAAGATATAAGAAGTGAGTTGTAAAGATTTATGTACTATGTCACAGTGTTCTTAGACACTGCTGTTACCTTAAGATTGCTTCTTTTATGAAAACATTTTTCTTCTACTCTCCATCAGAGTTACATCTCGTGCTTGCAACCAGCACTGTTGTTTTTCGTTATTAAAAACAACCACATCAAAAGTGTCAGCAGCATTTCGGAAAAGCACATCTGCAAATATTAAAGTATTTTGCAGCTCTGTCAAAATGTAATGGTCTTTTTCTTTGGGGGTGGGGGGAGAGAGAAAATGCCATAGAAGTTAAAAAACAAACCTGAAATCAAAACTTTCCAAACTTTCCAATATAAAGGTTTTCTTTTCCTACTAATGTTTCCGTGAGCGCAATATTTTTTAACCAATTGGTTAGTTATTGTTCTTGTTTAATTATATAGCACCATTAAAACAACAACAACAAGAACAACAAATTGTTTCCATTACTTCCTGCAAGACACCATGAGTGATAAAAACAACTACTTTGGGAGTCAACTCCTCACTCCTTGTACCTCCTGGCCAGAAGAGGAAGCCACAGATACATCAAGCCAGGTTATTATTGCATCTTGAGTGCTACCAAGGACATAAAATATTTGTGCAGCCTGTACCAACTGCTGGTTCATGACTTTCTGTTTCTATGCTATATGCTTACTTTCCTGGATGTCCATTCTCGGTTCTTTACACCTGTTCCTAGCTTCTCAAACCTGCTCTGCAAGGCATGTATGGGCAGCCGGCAGCCCTCCAGCTGTTGCTGGACTCCAATATCAGCTCCAGTCAGCATGAGCACTGGGAGCATGGAAGTTGTAGTCTCACACCTTTGGCCCACAAGTTCCCCATCTCTGCTCTTTGTGCTATGTGCTATGTACACTGCTTCATAACACTTACCAAAGGTGTCATGGGCTTTGAAGACACTCAAACTCAAGACGCAAGGGAGAAACGTGCTAAGAGGAAGGCACACTTGGCAAATCCACACCGTGATCAACTCCTGCCCGGAAACCAACGTCCCCACTGTGGAAGGATCTGTGGATCCAGAATTGGCCTCCACAGTCACTTACAGACTCATTGTTAAAACCATGTTTATGGAAGACAATCTTACTCAGCTACGAATGATCACCAAAGAAGAAAGAATATCACTAATGGCTTTCTTGTTTGTTTGTTTGTTTGTACACTTTTGGCTAACAGCATTTGAGACTTACTGCCCCAATTATTTAGTAAGTTTGTGAGAGCTGACTCTCAAAAATAAGGACCCATAAAGTTAGAAGCTACCACAAAGGTCAACTAGTTGAATACCCTGCATGACTGGAATATGTGTGTATTGCTCACCTTAATAACTTATCATTACACCAAATACATACACTCTACTCCAGATTACTCAAAAGACAAGATCCATACATGTACTTGGGGTCTTCTATGTGGGTGTCTTTGTTTTGTTTTCCCTGTCAATGACTTCAGCTGATCTGAGAAAAACATTCCATGAATGAACCAGATGAGGAGAGGAACTGCCAGTGATCCACAGCTATCCATGTGGCTCCTGGATGGTTTCATACTGTTTACAGTAATGGATTCTTTGGATATAATAGCTGCTAGCAGAGTTTTATTGTATTTCAAAAAAATTTTTTGCAGTGTTATCAGAAAGCACAGCTTCTGCTAAGGAACTGCAACATTTGCTAACTGAATGAACTATGGTGTATTATAAGTTATGTCCACCTAAATTATGGGAGTGTTTAATTCAAGAATAGTCAACATGTTGTCCTCCAGATGTTATTGAACTCCAAGTCCCATCAGCACCAGCCAGAAAGAACAGTGGCCAGAGAAAGCGGGAGGGCACCATCATTGCCATCCTTGCTCTAAGAAGATGCAGATATACACTGGATTGTACATCCTAATGAACATAAGACTTTCTACCTCCTCTCCTTCCCACATAATGTAGAGTTTGCAAAACTTTAATCATAGACATCTCTCTTAAATATAGCAATAAATCACAACATATGAAAGATTAGCAGGCAGCAGTACTTGAATCCTGGCTATATCTAGATGCATTAATCACACCAGAAGAGCACCAATAATTTTCAAATGCACACCTTGGAATATTTTACAGCTGTTAGCACATGGCTCATTAATGATACATTTCATGCTTTAAAACTTACACTAAAGTCAGGTAGGAATTTTATACTGCACCATTTCACCATTAAAAACAGTTAGAGACCTGGAAAAAGTATACTGCAGGTTTATAGCTACTTTCTGCATAAATTTGTCATTTATGGTTGCTGTGTTGTTTTTTTAAAAAAATACATATAGGCTGCTTATTCGTCACAAGGCAAGCTTATACTGAAAAGCAATTAAAATGACATGAGAAACAATTTGAGTTAAAAACTAGCAGCAGCTCCTACAAAGAAACATAACAGTTCTAAATCCCAGAAAACCAGATGAAATTAAATGTTTTATTGATCATCTAAACATTGCAGTGTAAGAATTGTAATGGCTAATTTGCCTGATAATGGAATTCTACATTGCTGGGGCCACCACCACCAAGGCTCTCAAAAGGAAATGGCACTAAAAGCAGCATCTGTCTGGTACATTCTACTTCACAGGGATGTAGGGGAGATATTTGAAAAAGGCACTGCTGTTCTTAACCTTAGGAAATATTTTGGCTAATTTTAAGAAACAAATGAGAATATATTCGGAGAGACCATTGTCCCCTGGACAAATTCAAATATTACTGTGAAAAACAGAGGCTTCTCATGTGGATTGTGCAAATGTGTGCTGTGTTGTATAGTGAACACATTGCAGCAAAAATATGTTTGGATAGGGTTGCCATATTTCAAATGCTTTTGGGCTTTTTAAAAAGGAAATTCTGCATTTACTTTTATTTATTTTACTTATGGCTTTTTAGAACAATTGATTCAAAAAATAGTGCTCAATCCATAACAATATTCCAAACCGTTAATTTAAAAAGCCATTACATTCAAAAAAATATAAATGGTTTAAACCAGCCCCAGCATTCCCATTTAAATGCCAAAAAAGATGTGCCTTCTAATCTTTTAAAAAAGAGATCAGAGGGCAAGCCTGCCTAAGTTCCCATGGGTTCACAGTCCATAAGTAAGGGGCCAACACGGAGAAGGACCTACTTCTTGCACCCACCCCCCAAATACATGACACATTATGGATGCTGAGATGTACAGTTCAAGTCTCCTTCCACAGGAATGGATGAAATGGCATGGACAGAGAATGGCTACTGCTGCTTTTGCCACCACTGTCCCCCCCCCCTTTAGCTGTGCCATGTAAGGTTTGTGGATACTGGTGGAAGCAGAAGAAGGGGGGCTGTGGATGCAGCAGTGAGAATTTTGAGTGCCTGTGAGTGTTTTGCATGCACTCATAGGGAGCATGTGAAAATGAAAGCCCATATTGGGAAAAGCATCCCTGGCAGTTCCTCTGGTGTGATATGGTATCCACAACGATTTTTGCACTTATTTTGAGATATCCTTAAAGTGAGAGAAAACATGTGCAGCATATCATATATTTGGTGAGCTTTGTCAACATTTTAGATACGTCTGCCAGAGCTTATGAACCACATTTACTGTAATGCATATCTGATTCCCTAGGGAGGGGGAGAAAGCAGCTTGATATTGTATCTCGGTGAAAACAGGTACCAGCTGCAAAGGTTGAAAAGAATTTAGGCTGATGTGAAGAAAAGATGAATGTAGATAAAGTGCTTCCTTCCTGCTGAAAATGTCAGTGGTGTGTGTGTAATTTCTCTCTGCTCGAAGAGCTTTAGGTCTCCAGACACCCAGTGCAGAATAAATAAAGGAAATTATTCAAGATTATTGAAAAGGGATTAGTGGTAGAATTAAGCAGAGTTGTGTGCTTGAGTGGCTGCTTGATTGCTCTTCACTCATAGGCACCTGACTGGCAACGATAACCAAATCTATGTGGTATGTTTCTTAAAAGACTGCATATAGTGTGTCTTTTAAATGAACAGCAACACAATGCTCACAAGCATAGTTCCTAACATGGCTATCGGAAATCAAATGAGGCCACCATCTTAGCTAAAAATAAAAGTCACCTCTTTCCTTATGCATAATGATAAATTCACTTTCATGCTCTTGGAGTTTTACATTAAGCTATCCAGTTCACCACAGTTAATTTAAAATGTTCCTTTATACTATCAAATATTTAGTGGCTTTTTGGTTCTATTAGGATTTGAGGTAATAAAATGATATTTTTCCACACATCAGGAAACATTCCTGCATTTGAGATTTGTTATATAGGGATTATATACCGTCTGTATTTGGGCTAGGGTTTTTTAAAAAAAGATTTCAAATATCACCTTAGATAAATATTTGGCTTGGAGTGGGTGGGGGAATTGCTCCTATAATCATGTGGTTGCATACACCTGCCCTGATCTCTGTGTATAACAGAGGGTGAATGACTTCTCTGTGTGAGAGAGAACCACCTCCATCAGAAGATGGAAAAGCAACTGTTAGATATGGCACCATATTTTTGTTTAGCCTAAAAAAGATGCTCAGACTTCATTCTTCCTATCCACCAAGACAAATTGGTGGTGTCAATTCTGACCTCTCTGTGTTGTTCAGCTTTGGTATGTTACCTCACATTCAGGCAAAACTAATAAGGAAGGTCTTTGCTTGTGGGATTGGACATCAAACCAGAAACCACATTAGCTTGCAAATGGGAAGGCTTCGAAAAGAACATATTCACCGAGTGCTACTGGAGAGCTAATAATCATCTTCAGCCTTGATTGTAGTCTTAAATTACGGTGAAGATCTACATTCCACAAAGGATAATTAAAGCTTGTTTAAAGCTGGTACTCATATTATCTTGAAAAGAGAGGGGGGAAATGAAATAGTACTTCTGGCAAATCCATAGAAGGAACAAGGTGTTGGAGGCAAAGACTGCTTTCTGTATTTATGTATAGCACCTTCTGAAAGTGCTATAGCAACAGCAATAATGAAAATACACGCTTTAATAGGAGACAATGCTTACTTGCTAACCTGCCTGCTTATTTTGTGTGGAACTAAGCATCCAGAAGCAATGACAATGGTAATGCGTTCCTATGAACTATGGAAATCTAGTTATCTATAGATATAAAAATAGATATATATCAGAAAAATAGTAATTACTGCAGCTTTTCGTTGAGTGACCTTACTGGTTGACTTTTATCAATACAGCAAAAATAAGATAGTGACAATCCTGTGGTTCAATATCTCATATCTTCTAACATACAGTGGTACCTCGGGTTAAGAACTTAATTCGTTCCGGAGGTCCGTTCTTAACCTGAAACTGTTCTTAACCTGAAGCACCACTTTAGCTAATGGGGCCTCCTCCTGCTTCCGTGCCGCCAGAGCACAATTTCTGTTCTCATCCTGAAGCAAAGTTCTTAACCCGAGGTACTATTTCTGGGTTAGCAGAGTCTGTAACCTGAAGCGTTTGTAGCCTGAAGCGTATGTAACCCGAGGTACCACTGTATTTATATGATGGCAGTTTTCACTGCAAATCACCAAAGTTATGCACGCTGAAATCAGTTGGATTTTCTGCAACTTACATCTTCAAGATTGGAATGCCAGTCCACTGTCCTTGTATGGAATGCTTAATCTGTTTTTCAAAAATTATAGGAAATGCAGATTATTATTATTTTTTAAAAAATCATAGTGCACACTGCTGCACATATCTCAGCTATCAGCAGATATACATATAGAGATCAATTGACTTCCATTTGTTATCTGTTTCAAAGTTAATGAATTTCCAGAGGAGTAGCCCTATTAGACTTTTGTAGCAAGATGAACCAAGAGTCATGTGACACCTTAAAAACAAAGTTAATGAAGTAGCTAGTGGCCCATCACAAAGCCATCTGTGACTGCAAATCAAACAATGTTTACTCAGAAGTAGGCTTCGTTGAATTCAGTGGGACATATTTTCAGGTAAGTGGGGTTAGAATTGCAGCCTCTCTTACTAGCTTAACGAGACAGAACTGAACCCTAACTGACTCAGTAATCTACTTATCATTCACTTTATTGCAAGATTTTATTTCAGAAATGCATATTTTGTACAAAAAGAATGGCCATGTTTACGTGTCTGCTGAAACATAATGCTCATGCTAATTTATGTTTTAGATATTTATAGTAAACACAATTTTAGGTTTGACAGTTTTAAATCCTTTTTGTGCAAATGCATTTCCAATCCTTGAAAAGGAGCAATAATGAATGGTGCATCTGTTTGATTTTTACATTTAGTTAGGCATTGGCTGGGCATTTGATTTCTAATATTTTTTTCCCCATAAAATATTATACATCACTTGATTGCTAAATAAGCTCAAAGTGGTTTATAAAGTTGGGCAAGGACACATTTAAAACAAAGGTTTAGGAGATGGGTTGATGTTAAAAAATGAGCAGTCAAATGCAGATGGCTCCCCCCTCTTTAAAAAAGAATCTCAGACTTTAACTGAGGTGTGCATAGGAAGACAAAAGATAAGAAATGAGATCACTTCTTTCAACGTAAAAGGAACAATGATGGACAATCCATTCTGTTGCTAAAAAAATACTGTTGGAAGTTGATTAAGGCTGCAATTCTAAGCCCATTTCACTCACAGGTCAAATCTGTATCCAGGGCAGCTGTTTACCAGCTCCATCTGGTACGTAGGCTGAGACCCTATCTGCCTGCAGACTGTCTCGCCAGAGTGGTACATGCTCTGGTTATCTCCCGCTTGGACTACTGCAATGCGCTCTACGTGGGGCTACCTTTGAAGGTGACCCGGAAACTACAACTAATCCAGAATGCGGCAGCTAGACTGGTGACTGGGAGCGGCCGCCGAGACCATATAACACCAGTCTTGAAAGACCTACATTGGCTCCCAGTACGTTTCCGAGCACAATTCAAAGTGTTGGTGCTGACCTTTAAAGCCCTAAATGGCCTCGGTCCAGTATATCTGAAGGAGCGTCTCCTCCCCCATCGTTCTGCCCGGACACTGAGGTCCAGCTCCGAGGGCCTTCTGGCGGTTCCCTCACTGCGAGAGGCCAAGTTACAGGGAACCAGGCAGAGGGCCTTCTCGGTAGTGGCGCCGGCCCTGTGGAACACCCTCCCATCAGATGTCAAAGCGATAAACAACTACCTGACATTCAGAAGACATCTGAAGGCAGCCCTGTTCAGGGAAGTTTTTAATATGTGACATTTTAGTGTATTTTTCATCTCTGTTGGAAGCCGCCCAGAGTGGCTGGGGAAACCCAGCCAGATGGGCGGGGTACAAATAATAAATTATTATTATTATTATTATTATTATTATTACTTGGTGTCAGCCATACTGAATTCAGTGGGAATTACTTCTGAGAAACCTTGGTTAGGACCGCAGCCTTAGTGTATATAGGCTGCCTCTGGCAATGAACTTACAAAAAGGCAAAAACAGCTTTTCAGGGGGAAAGAAAAGCAATGGGGCACCTAATAGAACTGAGCAGGAGTGGCAGCAACAAGCAGCAGATAACTTCTTTGCTTATAAAAATATCTTACTATCTTGCAAATTATGCTGCTTTAAATGTGCATTTTATATATGACATCCTTTAGTAATGTTTTCTTTCGAAATGTTTAAGATTCTTGGTCAACTTTGCTGTGTTAAATGTGCAGTCTGTAGTTGACCTTCTTTATAATGTTTTATTTCAAATTCTTGAATAGATTATTTTAGTTTCTCTACTTTCTATACAATTAGGCTGTATATCCAACCCATTATTCTGTTGAAAATTATTTGTACGTTAGTGGTCTATGCTTTTTGAATTTTTATTTTTACATAATACAAAGCTTTTTTTTTAAGGACATGAGTTACTCGTTGGATAAATTATTGTATGCTATTTCTTGTCATATTATGGGTCTGGTCAGGAGCTCTTTATCACATTGGATTTATTTTTCTTCAATAGTATGAACCAAATACACATTATAATGAGAATTCATAAATTCTTTCCCTTCTCCTATTGTATGGGAAGTTTGTGACAATGTTATTATGTATTTGAATAATACCTCTTTTTTAAAAAAAAAACCCTCTTGCAGTGAAAAATGCTCAAAGGGAAGAGAAAGGGGAGCAAGGGGTCAGGTTCTCTTCAGCTTTCAGATATTATGTAGGCAGTAATAGATGTGTCCTTCAGCAAAGGTCTTTTAATCACAGCAGGTCATATTTTGAGCTGCCGTTCAACATTCCTGCTTGTGATCTTAACAGGCAACAAAAGGAGCAGTTTAATAATGGACCTGGGTATTACTATGTTCTTAATATTGCTAAATACAGTTTTTCTTCCTCTGAACCATTATCATAATCCTATGCCTGCTTATTTTATTCAGCACTGAAGCTTTTCTCTCATCTGCAGACTTTATAAATAAAAAGATGATAGTAGATGATAGATAGATGATAGATGATAGATAGATGATAGATAGATAGATAGATAGATAGATAGATAGATACCACCTAGACTGATTTTCACAGGTCAAAACCAAAGGAGTGTTTATATATACTGGATGGAGGGTATATACTGACATATAAAGTTATAGAACTTACTTCCATAGAGATCAAGTGATCTTCATCTCTTGATGCTTTCAAGTAGACTCAGAAGAATTTCTATTTTTTTCCTCTCTACAACTTTTAATGGCTGATTCAGATTGGGTGGCACTGTGGTGTAAACCTCTGAGCCTAGGGCTTTCCAATCAGAAGGTCGGCGGTTCGAATCCCCACGATGGGGTGAGCTCCCGTTGCTCTGTCCCAGCTCCTGCCAACCTAGCAGTTCGAAAGCACATCAAAGTGAAAGTAGATAAATAGCTCTAGCAGGAAGGTAAACGGCGTTTCCATCACTGCTCAGGTTCGCCAGAAGCGGCTTAGTCATGCTGGTCACATGACTCAGAAAAACTGTCTGCAGACAAACACTGGCTCCCTCTGCCAGTAAAGCAGGATGAGTGTCACAATCCCAGAGTCATCTGCGACTGGACTTAACTTTTGGAGTCCTTTATCTTTTACAGATTGGGCTATAGAGGTGGCTGCTTTGAGCTTTGGATGGCAGGCTCAATTTATGCAGGTTTTTTGCATTATTATGAATGGTAGGAGGAATGGTTTGGGGAACAAATGTAGGTCAGTAGTAGAGCATATTCTCTACATGCAGAAGGTCATAGGCTGAAACTCTGGTGTCTCCCGGTAGAGATGGAAATGTGTCCCCAGGACACTCATGGCACTGCACTCTAAAGAATATCACAGGGCAGTGACTCAAAAATGGACATATTCCATTATTTATCCTGCAATGCAGAATGCCTTTCCTTCTGTCATACACAAAGATTCAGATCATTGTTTCAACTGCCTTGTAAAGAGTAAGACGTATCTTTTTCCTCAGGTTTTTCATGACCCATAAGATTTGCCCCTGTTATTACTGAATTCCTGTTTTAATCTGTGTTATATACAATACTGTTCTACCAGGTTTATGGTTGTATCACTGCTTTTTTATTATTATTTCTGCCATTTTTCCTTTTATTACATTTTCTTTTCATTATCCTGCTTTTGTTGTATTTTTGTATCCCACATAGTGTTAAACGTTTTAGAAAGGTTTTTTTTTTAAAAAAAAAGAAATAGTAAAGAAATAAAATACACGGAAGGTTGCTTTCCTTCAGCTGCCATTTCTTTTTACAGGGGCAGACAGCAACTGACATACACACATGTATGTTTTCAAGCAGAAGCAGAATGCCTGAATTTTTGCAGCCAAGTATCTGTTCTCAAGTACAAACTGTAATAGAAGGCGATGCCTAGGACAGCTTTTCTCATAATCTTTGCAAAATCCACAGAACTCTACATTTCAGTCCTTAGCCCCAGCATTTCCTTTCATGTACATACCGCTCTAAAGTTTTCCACTTTGCTTTATGATCAGCTGCAAACGCATTTTTGTTCAGCATGCTCTGAGAATGGTTATGGTTTCTTAATGGGACAACTACTTGGATTCGACAAAAGTGTTCATTTCCTAAGACTCTGGATACAAAGATGGGGGTTAAATGCTTCACTTTCTTTCCTCCCAATCTTGCCGCACAAATGCCAGCAAAGAGAAATGGGAGGAAAGTGCCATTAATCTGAATAAAAATTTAAAGTTTGACTGTTTGGGGGGTGGGGAGTGTCCTTAAGCAAAGTGTTAATTGGGCAAGTCTCCTTTGGATAGGTGTAAATAGATTCTTTCCCACCCACTTGTCACTTATTCAATGAATTTCATTATCACCTTGCCAGAAGGCAGGGACTCAATTACACCTAGCCAGAGGGGAGCAGAGTGGTAACCAGCTCGGTTTAATGAGCTAGAACAGAAGTAGGTCGATGAATATGTATAATTTACTAGAATGACGACCATGTAAATCTATCAGTGCTTCACAAACTGGCATCCACAGTCATGTGAAGACTATTGACAATGCACTGACACAATGAGCGATGTGTAGTAGCACAGGGTCGCTCATCCAACTACCTCCTTGTTTAACAGCTTCATGTTGGAAATCAGAAAAATGGTGAGCATTGTGTTGCGATGCTGTCAACATTCACAATTCATGGGAAACTCATGGCCTTATACTGAATCAGGCCATTGGTCCATCAAGCTCAGCATTGCCTATGTCGTCTTGCAGCTGCTCCTCAGGGTGACAGGATTATCTCCCTGTCCTACCAGGAGATAATGGAGATTAAACCTTAAGACTTTTTGTATTCAGGGCATGTGCTCTTCCACTGACCTACCATCAGTTCCCTTCTTTTATTTGGAATATGAATGTTGGTGATTCAGAATTTTCATCTGTGATATCATTTAATCTGAACCAGAGAAGAACTCTTCTGATACCCTCCAACCCATTCAATCACTTACCTGACTGCTCCTGCAGCTGCAGCCACATTGTGGAAAGAGGCAGTCAGGAGTATACATCATTCCAAGCACCAGGAGACCTATGGCGTAAGGTATTTTAGTGCTTTAGAACCAGTAAATGGGCAGCTGCTGACAAACCCCTTGTATTTACCGTGTCCTTGTTTACCATAAAGACAATATTTTATTTTTTACAGCAGTTGATTTTGTTGTGATCAGTTTAAAATAGAAGATACTATCTTTACTTTTCAATGCAGCCTGCACTGCACTCCCTTTAAGACCACAGAGGTGGCCCCTGACAATGTCAGTTCCCAGATTCAGGTAGTTTATTTGTATCTAGTTATCATCACAAAAGAGTGTGACAAAGGGACCTCCATATCCCAATAAAATAACACAAAGCAATATCAATAAGTGTTCACTTAGAACCAATTGAAACTACAGACAATACAATCAAATGTAAAATTTGGCGTACCACCCATTATTCTACCATGCAGCATAAAACCTCCAGACCAAAACCTGGCGAACCAAAGGCTTATATCGCCTAATAGACTTTTATAAAAATAACAAACCCTTGTCAACACAAGAAATACAAGACAAACTAGAAGACACTCAAATGACCTGGTTAACACAACACCAACTACATGCCTTCTTAAACAACCCAACAGTAAAATCAGCAGCAACTAGGCCCCTGACAACCTTCGAAAACCTCCTCCTAACAACAAAGGGAAACGGTAAAGGGACGGTATCCGCAATATACAAAATACTACTACAAAATCCCGCAAATCCCCTAGACACAATCAAAAAACAATGGGAGAATGACATAGGCTATGAGATTAACCCCACTCAATGGACCAGAATGTGGTCTAAACCCCCCTTTAAATCCATATCAACAAAAAGAAAAGAACTCACACTGAAACTCACCTACAGGTGGTACCTAACACCAAGGAAACTAGCGCTAATACACCCAGGAACCTCACCAAAATGCTGGAGAGGGTGCACCTCCTCAGGCACATACCTCCACATGTGGTGGGAGTGTCCCAAAATTCAACTATTCTGGACAACAGCCATACAAGAAATATGTAAAATAACTAAGCAAGTAATAGACATCACCCCAGAATTGGCCCTACTAAACATCTTCCAAGACAACAATGCCCATTTACACCACAAAGAACTTATAACCCACCTGCTCTCAGCAACCAGAAACATCATAACCAGACACTGGAGAGACCTGTCAGGAGTAAGCATGGACCAATGGTACCAAATAGTATGGGAAACAGCCCTACTAGAAAAATTAACTAATAAACTGAAACTGACATGGGGACAAACAGAAGAAGACGCCTTCACCCCGGTATGGCTTCCCTTTATCACATACACAGCCCAACAGGACAATGACAATAATCCACCAACAGCATACAAATCAATATGGCTAACCTGATCCAAAACACCCACCCACCTCACTCACACACGAAAACAAAGATCATCACAGCCAATCACAAGCAAACAATCACACCCTAGGCCAACCCCAACCTCTCTCACCACCAAAGGAACACAAGTGAACAACACAAGCAACGCTGACACCAAACTCTACATACATTAAACATAATAGAAACACCGCCACCCGACCCCACCCCCATCCATCCTCCCTCTCCCCACCCCCCTTTTCTTTTTTCTTTCTGTTTTCTTCTCCCCCTAATGCCTCAACAAATGAAACGGATTTGTAAAAACGTTACAGGAAGAAGAAGAAGAAGAAAAAATAATACGAGGCACTACACTTCTGTAAAACAAGAAAATCCTTAATAAAAATATTTTTTTAAAAAAATGTAAAATTCTGAATGTTTCTGGCAGAAACATCTGATAGAAACCCACAACTCCTCCATGCATCTCCTGTTCATTTGTAGTTAAAGTAGTGTGAAATTTCCCCGAATATAATGCATGTCTCACTGAACCCACTGAAATGTGGATTTCTATGAACACCTTACCTTAAAGGTAAAGGTAAAGGACCCCTGACAGTTAAGTCCAGTTGTGACCAACTCTGGGGTTGTGGCACTCATCTCACTTTACTGGCCGAGGGAGCCGACATTTGTCGGCAGATGGTTTCTCCGGGTCATGTGGCCAGCCTGACTAAGCCACTTCTGGGAAAACAAGAGCAGCACGTGGAAACACTGTTTACCTTCCCACTGGAGCAGTACCTATATATCTACTTGCAGTTTGACGTGCTTTTGAACTGCTAGGTTGGCAGGTGCAGGGACTGAGCAATGGGAGCTGACCCCGTCGTGGGGATTCGAACCACCGCCCTTCCGATCAGCAAGCCCAAGGCTCTGTGGTTTAGACCATTGCGCCACCCAGGTCCCGCATCTTACCTTACCCCAGTATATATATATTGCTTGGCTAGAGAACGGTATCACAAATTTTGGAGAACTGAAAACTTTCATAGGATGGCTATGCTCTGATGTTATCTCAGAAAGTACAAATTAGGTAGATTCTCCTTTAAATGAGAACTGAATCTATCCCCCCCGCCCGCCCGCATCCCTATTTCCATACAATGCTTTAATTTTCTCAAATCAGTACTTTTGGGTGTGTGTGACGCATCTGAAGGCAATCATAATCAAAGTGTTAGTATAGTAGTTACTGTATCTCTATGTCTAAATGCTCCCGCAGTTGCTGATGGCAATGGTATTAAATGAATTCTCTACAGTTATCTGGGCATGTATTTATGATAACTAAATTTGTTGAAATATCTCAAACTCTGCATTTGACAAAGGGATGCAATACAAGGTTATTAAGTTTCATTTAGACTCTATTCCTTGGATACACTCCATTTATTCTGAATCGAAAAAGTGTCCAAATGTCCAATTCTTTATTAAAAGAGTAGCCATAAAACAGATATATTATCTCCTTTTGAAGAAATTTTATTGCTCACCTCCCACTAAGATAAAGTATTAAAACCATTATGCGTATGAGATGATTCTGAGAAAATAAAATAAGAGATGAAACGTCTGCCTTTTTTGCTTATGAAAATGTTAAGTGTCACATCAAATCTTCTAGAACTTCCAAAGGGGGAAACTTGAATATTCTAAAAACTAGAAACATCCAGCCTGGAAACCCTTAGGACTCATTGTATAGTTTCACACACATAAATATGTACACCAAGTAACTAAAGCTGAGATGACATCTTTGGTTTTGAATACAAAACTCAAAGCTCTGAAGACGGATTTTAAGTAAACAGTCTGCCAGCCATATAGCACAGTGAAGAGAAATGTTCTTACTGCTAATTTACGCATGCAAATTAGTTCTGTCTCTTGTATCGATAAATCAATACAGTATAATGAATTCCTTGGGCGGAATTCAAATATTCCCCCCCCAAAAAAAAATACATGCACAAAGTTTGTGTGGAAGTAAATGTCTTGCACCAAACACTCCCAGGAGATTTTTCAGATTATGTCCTTGCATGAAATGTAGCCCTTTAATAATTATATATTGTTAAATACTAAAATTCTCATTAGTTACTCCAGATATCTCCAGATATTTGCTGACATTGATCCAAATCAAGTTTTGTTTTGTTTTGAATCCTGCACACCTGCTTTCATCATTGTTCCTGTTGCAAGTTTATTTTGTTTCTTGAGTTCCTGCTAACCCTCCCCCAAATAAAATGAAAATGCAATGCCATGATGAATGAGCTCTCCATCATTCCTCTGTGTGGCCCTCCGCTACTGCCCACCACCAGACTCATCTTCCTGATTCAGGTGGTTTCCAAATTGTTGTTGTTGTTTAGTCATTTAGTCGTGTCCGACTCTTCATGACCCCATGGTCCAGAGCACGCCAGGCACTCCTGTCTTCCACTGTCTCCCGCAGTTTGGTCAAACTCATATTGGTAGCTTCAAGAACACTGTCCAGCCATCTCATCCTCTGTCGTCCCCTTCTCCTTGTGCCCTCAATCTTTCCCAACATCAGGATCTTTTCCAGGGAGTCTTCTCTTCTCATGAGGTGGCCAAAGTATTGGAGCCTCAGCTTCAGGATCTGTCCTTCCAGTGAGCACTCAGGGCTGATTTCCTTAAGAATGGATAGGTCTGATCTTCTTGCAGTCCATGGGACTCTCAAGAGTCTCCTCCAGCACCATAATTCAAAAACATCAATTCTTCAGTGATCAGCCTTCTTTATGGTCCAGCTTTCACTTCCATACATCACTACTGGGAAAACCATAGCTTTAACTATACAGATTGAACAAATTAATGGAAGGTTACTCAATGGCTACTGTCCTTAAATGATGGTCTATTACCTGCAGGATCAGAAGCTGCATGGCTAAATGCTAGTCACTGGGGAACAACACTAGGAAAGAACAATGGTGATAATATCCTGATTGTGGGATTTCCCAGAAGCTTCTGGCTGACCGCCAAGTGAAACAGGATGCTGGACTAGGCAGACTTCTTACATTCTGACGTAGCTCAGACTGCTTTTACATTCAGGCACATCTATTTGGGAGCCACATTCCCGTGGTGCAATCCTTTGTGCCTGCTGTAAGTTTGTTTGAAGACCACATTAACCAGATGTTCAGAGTTGAACATGTCGCTCTTTTTCACTCAGTTGTCAGGCTCCTTTCCAGCAGCATCCTGTTGGCTGGAGAAGATGCAGTCAATTCCACTCACAGTATTTACAGCTGCAATATTTACACATATACCACAATTACGTGTGAAGTATGAAAATGCACAACTGCACACTTCCAGCAGAAGATTTCCTGGGGCGGCAGGGGAACTCAGTTCAGAGCATGTCCTCATCAGGGTTTTTTGGCTGCCATTATTGTCTTTTCAGTAGTGCTGATGGTGATATAGATTACATCCCTCCCAATGGTCAGGTGCTCCCATCCTGCATGCCATATAGTGATCTGGAGAAAGTGGGGGAGAGAGAAGCTGGCAGATTGAGACGGCTGACAACAGTGAAGATTCCCTAAGCTTGGACTTTCTGATTATTTGAGAATTCTCTGAGAAACCCAAGCTTCCCCCCTGGAATCCTTCAAATTGGGTAAGCGAACTTAGGCCAATGACTTGTAGCCAGCATGGCCTGAGCCAGCATTCCCTTATCCAGATAAAACCCTGTGCCTTAGTAATATCCATGGCATGGCTTGGCTTCTAAAACAACCATTTTGTTCCCTGCAGAGGACTGAAGCTATTCTCAGTTTCTATATGTAATTATCTGCATGAAAGCAGTTGTCTATATGCTTGCTTTGGCAGAATACCATTGATTTCAGAGAACTTTAACCATACAGTGGTACCTCTGGTTACATACTTAATTCCTTCCGGAGGTCCGTTCTTAACCTGAAACTGTTTTTAACCTGAAGCACCACTTTTGCTAATGGGGCCTCCCACTGCTGCGCCGCTGCCGGAGCACGATTTCTGTTCTCATCTTGAAGCAAAGTTCTTAACCCGAGGTAATATTTCTGGGTTAGCAGAGTCTGTAACCTGAAGCGTATGTAACCTGAGGTACCATTGTACTTCTTCCCACTTTGGGGTGATATCTCTGCATGCAAGTGGTGTATCTGTCTGCTTTCTTCATGCCCAATTCAGTGACATTTTGCATGACTAATAGTGCACTCTTATGCATACTACTCCAATGCAAGTCCATCTGGGTGCACTGGGACTTGTTCTTAAGTGAATCTGCATAGGGTTACAGCCTAAGTCCCACCAAAAGCAATGAGAAGTTACATGTGTGGCTGATGTCCTCCAATGGCTTCTGTGGGATATGAAACACAATACTGTGACTGTCTATTCAAGAGTATGTCCCATTATGTTCAATGGGAAATGTCACAAGGATATGAGCATAGGAGTGTAGTCTTAGTTTTGACCAAGGACTTGCCCATACTTCCACTTGTCCCATGCCCAGAGAGCATGGATCCAAGTGGTTGTCCACTTGACCCATGCTTTCTAGACAAGGCTCTGAGTGGTTTCCCCATTGCCTTGCTCCTTTCCCGAGGGAAACCCGCTCTTTAGCACTAAATTGGAATGGCAATCCACAGAAAACCTGGTTGCCATTTGCTCTGATTGAGCACTAAAGAACAGTTTCCCACAGGGAAAAGCAGCAGGACAAGAGGAAGTGTGAATAAACCCTAACTGTGCCTTGATTAGGGCTTTCAGATATAACAGGATCAATTATGACAACTGGAATTTGACTCATTGAGGGTAAATTTGTGTCACAAATGCATCTATTAAATAAGTGCTAAAGCTCTTGATATCAATGAGACAAGGTAATAATGTAGATATTTGTGACCTTTCTAGATACCTTTAAATATAGAAAAATGCAGGTGCTTCTGTATTTGCAAATAAAGAAGCACATGAAGAATGAAGTGTATGCTTAATTCCCACTTTAAAAAAAGACCTAAAAGTGGGAGTTTACCCTTTATTTCAAAGTATTTTGTAATTTAGACAAATATGCTATCATCTCCTCAGATGCTGATTTTTCATAGCTAGTGATTTAGTTAACTTGCACCAGTTGTGTTTTTGCATACATTATAAATGTGCTTGGATTTCTAAAATACTAAATCTCTTATCCTTGGGAACACCTTTACAGCTCATTTCATTAACCTCATTTTAAAATTGATTTTAGAAGTGAGTTTTTGTGCATTTTTTTTAAAAAAGCACAACTCATAAAGGCATTGTTCTGTCAGAAGGCTGAGTAACCTTGGGTATATTAGCAGCACATACAACTCAAGAAGTTTGGAAGAAACAATGGTTGGGAGCATTACAATAATTCATGCTTTCTAGAGACTGCACCACTAAATTCATCCTGTAATGAACTAGTGTCCATTCATGGTATCAGTTATAAGAAGTGACACAAATCTCTCAACATGCCCACACCATCTCATGACCATACAGCTGCATATAAAGGCAGGTACATTCATGTAAGTTAGAACATTTTCTACTCTACACTTTGGAGCATCATGTTGCTTTTTTTTTTTTTTACATCAACCCATGTACAGCTATTCATACATGCATCTGCACATGTGTGAAAACCCTTGGGCAGCATAATGTATGAAACACCCTCTTGGAAACGAGAGCTCAGCCTAGAAATGGAGAACTCGCACAGGAACTGAAATGATAAATGATAAATGAAATGATAATAAATGATAAAAGGTTGAGTTCATATGCTTGGACATGCAAGCAAAGGGCCGCTAGCAGGCTTGAGACCCAGCAGGGATTGCTTGGAAATACTGATTGTCAACCCAATTCATCCTACTGGCTTTCCCCTTCTCCAGTGTCTTAGCTTCCATCCTCCCCGCCCATAGTTTCCACAGAAATTCTTTGCCTCCCACAAAACCGGTGTAAGCCATAAGGCAATTAATGCAAATTTTGCAGCAGCAAAACTGTACTATCATGCAACTAATTGGGAATGAAACATGTCCAAGAAAACAGTTCTGGTGGATTGTATCCCACGAGTGGCAGTCTACAATTTGTTAGTTTGGAGTTCCACGGTCATTTTTTATTTATTATTTTTTTGCCTCATAGAATAAAGCCATTTTAAGTAGTTTTTAATTATCTTCCCACAGGGTTTGGCATTGTGCGTTGGAGAATTAATTAACATGTAGCCTGTAGGGTTTCACTGAGAAGACTGACATTTTTCTCACTGACTTCAGTCAGAGGAAATTTAACGTCAGGGTATTTTACATTATATTTTCAACCGGTGTATGTGTGTGTGTGGAACTAGCTTTCTATACGGCAATGTGAATGTAAAAAGATGCAAGCAAGCACTGGCAAATGAAAGGTTAACATAAACTCCATTATAAGAACAGTTACTTGTATTTGATCATAAAATTGCATTTCCCCCAGATTTTCAGTTTGCTGGATGTTATTCTGGGCAACATTAGGCTGCAGGTTGTCCCTTTCTGGCCTCATTGTCACTCTCTACTTGATACCATTTTGGGACTTTTACTATGGATTCAGGTACCTGTGAAGCTGAAAAGCTAAAGGTCATTCATTAATTGAAAACATTTTTAAATCCTCCTTTTCAATAAAATATTCTAAACCACCCTGAACCTTGGATGAAGGGAGGTATAGAAAATACTGCTTTAAAAAAAATGTGGTAACTACTTTTGTTACTGGTTGAACACACATTGTAAGCAAAAGTAGATTATACCTTGTTTTTTTAAAAGCTGCAAAATTCCTAGATGCTGGTTTGATACCTCAGGAAAACAATAGCATTTTAACTCCCTCTGAAACAATTGGCACCAGACAAACAGATAAAGAAAAGGAAATGCATCACTGACGTGACAACACCAAAAGGTCCTTTCTTGATATCCACTCACCCCTGTAGTGATGTATGGAAGTGAGAGCTGGACGATAAAGATGGCCGATTGCCGAAGAATGGATGCTTTTGAGTTATGGTGCTGGAGGAGACTCTTCAGAATCCCATGGTCTGCAAGAAGATCAAACCTATCCATTCTGAAGAAAATCTGCCCTGAGTGCTCACTGGAAGGACAGATCGTGAAGCTGAGGCTCCAATACTTTGGCCACCTCATGAGAAGAGAAGACTCCCTGGAAAAGACCCTGATGTTGGGAAAGATTGAGGGCACAAGGAGAAGGGGACGACAGAGGACGAGATGGTTGGACAGTGTTCTCAAAGCTACAAACATGAGTTTGACCAAACTGCGGGAGCCAGTGGAAGACAGGAGTGCCTGACGTTCTCTAGTCCATGCGGTCACAAAGAGTCGGACATGACTAAACAACAACAACAAATCTCAGAAGGTGGAAGCATCCAGAGTTGGGAATCTAATGATGATCTTAATAAATAGGCAGGTTCATGAGGGAGTAAATAACTTAGCTCCAAACTGCTGAGGCCTTAACGGTTAAAACCACCATCATGGCAGCAGCCATGTTTGCTTATATGCTGCCACTGTTTTTACAGCTGCTTGTTAAACAAGGTGAAAATATCAACACCACCATTGGAGTAGGCTGCTAACAGTGGCAGATATAGGTAGAGGACTGGGTCAGAACTGACTGCAGACCCTTGGGTATGGCTATTGACCCATCTCTGCTCTCTTTCTTCCCACACCCAGTGGCCCCTGAAGAAGAACAGAGCTAAAGAGAATTGCTACTGCACCAGTGCCAGACACCTCTCTTATTGGAAAACAGGACATCCCAAAGATCCCAGTGTTGACACTGCACTGATGGAGCTTTAAAGAACAACAGTGAACAACTGCTCCACTCCTTCCATATATCCCTTCAATATCATTGGGATATGGAAGCTTTTCCTAAAGGCACTGTAGGTCCCATTTTCCACTAGGAGCGGGAGCTGGAGGCCATAAAGCAGCAACTCCATGAGGATTCATTCTTTCCAGTCTCCATGCATCTCTCTTCTCCTGTGGGGTATGACATCTCCTAGAGCAGGCATAGGCAAACTCGCCCTCCAGATGTTTTGGGAGTACAACTCCCATCATCCCTAGCTAAAAGGACCAGTGGCCAGGGATTATGGGAGTTGTAGTCCCCAAACATCTGGAGGTTCAAGTATGCCTATGCCTGTTCTAGAGGCCTCTGAGAAGCAAAAGAGGCCTTTGGGAACAATCTTGCATTCCTTGTTACGAGCAATATATGAAAGAGGCTGTGGAGCACAACTGTCTTGTGCTACATTTATTTCCCTGCTGTCAGGTGATTGACTCAGTGTTGGTGGGTGGTTGGTGGTGGGAAGGCTTCTGCTAAGCTCTAAGTCTTGACAGGTGCCTGGCCATGCCAATCTTTGTCAGCAGAGATTAAAGTGCAGTGCACACAGGCAGTGGAGCATGTGAGGAAAAAGCTCTTCTTTCAGTGTCCAAACACTCCCTGTACTTTGGCATCTACGCTGCTGTAACATGCAAATAAGTGATGTTAATTCTGTGCAGCTAAGCATACAAATGACCTATCACTCATTCATTTCCAATCTGTTCTCCTGTTCCCAGGCAAGATTCCTATCCTGCTATTGACTATACGGGTCTTTTCTAGAAGACGGAAGATCCTATTTCTCCTTCTTGCAACCTTTGGCGGAATTAGTTTCACGCGTGGGCTCCTGTAAGCTGCTGTTGTGATAAGAGGGATGCCATAAAAGTGTGGCGTCTCCTTGTACCTTTCCGCCCCTTTTTGTCTGTACAGAACTGATAATCACTGGCCACTGGACTTCACAGGGCACAAAATCATAAAGGAAAAAAGGGACGAATAGCCTTGAAGCTCAGCAAGCATTCTTGTTTGTGTCCAGAGGAGACGAGATTGCCTACATTTAAATTGTGACTTGGGCAGCCAGAAAAAGAAGCTCCCTCAAGGGAGGAAAAACAGTGGATTAAAAGCTAGATAAAGAACAGAACCAAAAGGACACTGAGATTAGTCATTTTATTTCCAGCTATAAAGCACTTTTCCCCCTCTTCTTTTTTACAGAGACATAACAGTTATTTATCTTCCCTCTACCCACCATAAAAATGCACAGGGTGAAAATACAACCTAAGAACACAGTGTCTTTGCCCTTGAAAATCCCTGCATTAAGTATACAGACAACAGTCACTTCTACGCCATGAGTGAGCATTGTGCAGTCTCTCTGCTTGCAGCACTTGACATCTCGCTTTTTCAAAAACGTTTGAAAAAAAGCCACTGCTTGGACACTAGCCGTGCCCTGGCATGTCAATTGCAGGATGTGACAATCACTATCTCTCCTGGTGCTGTCCTTGGGACAAAGGACCAAATAAGTAAAGGCACATTTAAAAAACCCTAAAACTGTGGGGTGGATGGATGAAAGACCAAGCATTTCAGCTTCATAAACCCGTATTCCATATTAATGCATTAGGATACCATTGGTCTAATTTGATCAGTCACATTGTTAGCAGGTGATACGCTCTCAAAAGACAAGAGCTATGTGGCCATTGAAGTCAGCTTCTGGGTGGAAGTCTGCTCACAGTGCCATTTCACCTGGTTCAAGGATGGGAACGAAGGTTAGAGGTGAACAGAGCAGTTAATTCTATTCCATTTCAGTCTTGCTGTCACTTAATCATAAGTCCCCATTGCATCAATTCAGTTGTGTTGTATGCATTTGGTGTGTTGCTGTTATTTCAATTCATCCCCTGTCCTTCACCATATAAGGCTGAGATCCCAGGACAAGATTCAACAAGAAAAAATTAGTATTAAAAACTGTTTCAACAAAGCAGTTTCCCTTCCCGGGGAAATTGGAGTTCCGGGCAGATCACGAGCCCTGATCCATGCGCGTGGGGCATAGTTAGCCCCCGCATTACAGGGAGTTCCCTGCTGCGTCACTCCTCGGTGACCAATGGTTTGCCTCATTTATACATGCCACGGCCAGACACTCACCCTCTTTTCTCGCTCCCGCTCACACAGTTCTCCCTCCCTCCCTAAGGTTAGGTTCTTAATACTTTGACCTTGCTATGGACCTTGGTTGGTCACCTGTTGAAGGGGCCTGGTAGTATTTTTTTTTTCCATTTGGCAAATTATGACCAGCCACTTGGTTTTTCACCTACCTCGTAGCAAATTGTCACAACTTTGTAAGGTTTAGCAGTTAGGCATTGGAGTATTCGGTTGGAGGGGAGGGGAGGTAGTGGCCATCACCTACCACTCCTATTTCAAGGGTATTCCAGGGGGTGTGGCCAAAGCCCAGACGGGGGCTAGGGCCATAGCACTACCCCTAGCGGTGACCCTGGGGGAATTCCTAGTTGATGTTCATCAATAGGGCTCCCCCTGCGGGTGGTTAGCCCTTAGTAGAATCCCTGCAGGCAGGCAGGAGTCAGATATAGTCATTATGATTCCAATGCCTAAGCCAATACCACTCACATTCTGTAACCAATAAACTTGTGGCCTTTTCTAGCCCATTAACCTAAATTCTGGTGTCAAGTATCTTTATTCCAACAACAGGGGAGGGTTTGGGACCATGCCACACAAATTACAGTCTCAGAAAGAGAGTGGGTCCTGAAGAACAGGACAAAGAGAAATGTCTTCAGCATTCACTGAGAGCTGTATAGTGAAGAAGGCAGGCACACCTCCATGGGGAAGGAATTTCACAACTTAGAGCTGCTGAAGAGAATGCCCTCTCCCAGGCCACTGCCACCTCTGAACCTCTGAGGGAGATGGAACTACCAAGATTGCCCCTTCTGTTGAAGTTAACACCCAGGAGATAGGGAAGGAGGCAGTCTTTCAGATATTTGGAGCTTTAAACACTGACACAAGAACCTTCAACTGGGTTGAACTGGCAGCCAATGCACTTGTGACCAGTCATTTCCAAGCTGGAGCCCTTCAAAGGTTTTGAACTAAACCCCCCATCAGTTTAGGCGGTGCAGTCATATTGCTTGGGCTGCTGGACACTGAAGTCCAAAACATATGGAGGGTACCAGGTTGGCAAAGGCAGTTTCTTGTGACTCACGGTTTGCGTACAGATCAAGTGCGTACCTTTGTTCTTTGGATTGAGTTGCAAAGCCTCTAACAGACAATAAATGCAACATTAACAAAGCCTATAGCAAAGCCAAACTGGATTTACGATCAAGGAATAAAGCAGTATAACTTTTTGGCAGGTAGCATTTATGGCATATGCTTGACAAGTAAATCTTTGTTTATGACCAGGATGGTGGAAGAGACAAATAGTTTGTCAATAAATGATATTATAACATTGTGAAAGAAGGGGGGGGGGGGAATGACACATACATAACTTTCTGCAAGTTGGGCTTAATGGGAGAATGCCTTATTAATTTTTGTAATAGATGGTGACAATGGTATGAATAAGATTTATTACATTAGTCAACTGAAACTGCATGTGATGAATACACAAGCTTAGCCGTCAGTACCTGCACAACAAACCTAATTAAATGATATGCCACCAAAGATGATTTATATGAAAAGATAATGAAGCAAATCGCAGGATATGTGTTTAACAGGATTATTCTGAATAAATCAGAAAGATCATAATAATTAAGAAAGTAGTCCCTTGTGTTAATAAACTAATTTTAAGCCTGCCTAATTTAATACCCAACGTGTTAAATATGTCATTCAAAAGTATTCTTATTTGGATCTAGGGAGAAATATTTATAAATTACTTCTGGCTGACACAGCAAAGATCTCCCACTAAAATAGTGCAGGTAAGTGGTGTGTTCAGTATGTGTGTCTTTCCGTGTGTGTCTGTGGATAGGATTCCACTCTCCCACAACCCAGACATTGTGAGGTCAAGCTGAGATGACACATATGCAGACCAGAGCAATACTCTTCACGGAAGAGTAGTTCATCAGATGTTGACAAACTGGAAAGAGTGTGACTGGCCACCTCTCTCAAAGCTGTGTACCTGGGACTTTGTGTTCAAATTGTGTTCTAGGGAACTTTGGGGTCCATCAGAAGCTTACCTGGGAGCTCAAGGAGATCAGCTATGGCAAACATGCATTCTCAATGGCAGCTTGTTTACAATTAATCTTCCTTTGCACAGGAAAGCATTGAGCATGTTCCCAGGTGAATCGTCCAATTCTCTCCCTCTCTCCCCCCCCTCTCTCTCTCTCAGATTTCTGCAGTATCAAATGCAAATTGAGAACTAAGTCACCCAAACAGTTGGCTTAGGTGGGTGGATAAGATTGTTGGCTAGTGACCACCATGTTGAACCCTCCTCAATTAAAAACAATCTCCTTGCCCACAAAAAAAAACCTAGATGTTAATGTCCTCCTTGTGTGAACCCCTGTTTTCAAGCTGGGGCAAAACCCAGAAAAGCTCGTGTGATCTAGGCCTGAGAACTTTATTGTTTTCATTTATCAGTGACTATTTTTACAATAAAAAGTCCCACAGTGCCTTGACAAAAATAAAATACAACATATACAAGCAATTTAAAACCAGGAAGAAAACAAAAAGATGAGCACCACTATATGAAGCAACATTAACTAAAGTCTTGGGCAAACAGAAATATCTTATTTTGGCACTAAAATGACTCTCTGAGAATGCACTAGGCATAACTCCTTGGGAAGAGAATTCAACAGTTGGGGTAGGGCCACAATTGAAAAGGTCAGTTCTTGTATGGCCCCCCTCCACAACTCCTTCAGGGGGGGCACACAGAGAAAAGCTTCTGAAGACTGCAGGGTCTGGGCTAAATCATATGGGGAGATGTGGTCCTTGGAGTATTGAAGTCTTTAAAGGTTAAAACCAGCATTCTGAATTGAGCCCAGATCAGTAGCCAGATCAGTTGGGCCAGAATCAGTTCAATATGCTCAGACTTTCTGGTCCCAGTCAATAATCTGAATTCTGCACTAGTGTAATTGTCAAACTGTCCTCAAAGGCAGTCCCACATAGAACACATCACAGTAATCTAGAACATATCTCTGAATCCACATCAGACCCATGTACTTTTCACAGCAGACAGTGATGGGCAAAGAATTCATTGGGTGCAGAAAGTTTGAAGACCACAAATCCAGAGCTGCAATGCTTTTGGCCCAAGGAAACAGAACAAAGGAGATGATTCCTGGGGTTTGCACACCACAAGCCTATGCATATTTACAGATACATAAGACCATACGGGTGGTGCTGTGGTCTAAACCACTGAGCCTAGGGCTTGCCGATCAGAAGGTCAGCGGATCGAATCCCTGTGATGGGATGAGCTCCCATTGCTTAGTCCCTGCTCCTGCCAACCTAGCAGTTCGAAAGCACATCAAAGTGCAAGTAGATAAATAGGTACCGCTCCAGCGGGAAGGTAAATGGCATTTCCCGTACGCTGCTCTGGTTCTGCAGAAGCGGCTTAGTCATGCTGGCCACATGACCCAGAAAAACTGTCTGCGGACAAACGGCAGCTCCCTTGGCCAGTAAAGTGAGATGAGCGCCGCAACCCCAGAGTCGTTCACGACTGGACCTAACAGTCAGGGGTCCCTTTAAGTTCCGCTGTGTTCAAGGGAGTTTAGGTAAGTGTACCTTAAAGTGAATTTGCCATCCTTCACACATTTTTAGGGAGCACTTGAATCAGAAATAATCCATTTTATGCTTCATATTATACACCACTTTCTAGCATTAACAGTAATTGGTATCAAAAGAGAGAAAAGGAAACTTGCAGCACATTTATTACATGGCTGTCAATAACACTTCATTCTAAGAGGCAATAAGCCACAAACACAAAATATGTTGTTTTATAATGAATGATTGGTGAGAGAGGGGAAGGACTTCACAGCACTGGAATCAGCTTTTGGAGACAGGAAGTTTCCTGGTTTTCATTTTTTACCATGTTGTTTGCTCAAGTGAAATAGACATTTGGCAATGAAGTGACTCTCCGCAGACTCTGTATTGCAGGTGCTTAATTGCATAGGGCAATCACTTGTCTGTGAAATAAGGCTCTTAATGGTACTGTAGCTTCAATCAGTTTCTCTAAAAGTAGAATAAGAATTACTGCTAAACCCAAAAGGTATCTAAAAATGCTTTTAGCCACTCTGCAGGAAACGTAAAAGTAGTTTCCTGATTAATATCCCATAATTGAAGGTTATCACATTACTTGATGCCGTGGGAATGGGAGAGAGATTAGCTGCCAATTATCTGTTTGCTGATATTTTGAACTTCTAAATGGTAGGGATAGGAACAGTCTGCAAAGTGTAGCTCAAACCACTGCTCTTTCTTGCTTATAGTCTTCAGACACTGAGGTCTCATCCAGCCTATTTTGGTAATTGGCTCACAGTTTGGTGGGGCTTGTGTCAGCTGAGCTGTTGCCCAATTTCTGCTGAGGTAGGGAAGGATTCCTGTTTTCAGAACATTTCCTATACCCTTCTAATCACATAAAATGGGATGGGATGGGTATTTCCTAGGGATTTATATTGTGGTCCTATTAACAGGGTGGGCTTTTTTTTCTGCTGTGAGACAACTTTTTCTGCAATAGAAAAACTAGGTCAGCTGAACAAGTCCAGCATAAAATGAGGCTCACAAGTTAAAGGCTTGGAGCTTCTCACTTACTAGGATCTTCCTGTGAATGTGAAAACCTGGTTATCTGAATCCTTGCTGTTGCTTAGCAAAGATTGCTATGAAGGCTCTTACGTATTTTCCTATTTGACAATATTTTTTTGTGAACCTGACATATGCACGTATCGTAATTCTATCATTTGGATGTATTTACTTGAATACAAACTCCACACATATCACGCTATAGTCACACACTGACATGCATCACACTCTCTGACTACCTTCTCACCCTGCCAAAAAAGGGAAAAACTTTAGAAAAATGGTCATAGATAACCAGCAATCTGGCAGGAGCTTCTTCCACATGGCCTTATGCACAGCAGGGGAGATATGGCTGTGTGATAGTGGCAGAAGGAAAAGACCAGGTCCCCAATCAGAAAGGCAGGTTGCAATCCAACAGGGAATACCACATTCCCTATGCCTGGGGGTGGGACCACTGACTCATGCTTTCCTATGGGTAGGCCAGCACCCTCTATGACTTTTTGGTTGACATGAATAACCCTCTTAAAGGTACTGTGACCATACTGCAGATAAATCAATACTAAATTGCTAATATAGGAAATAATTGATAATTCCTATATAGCAACTTGAGTCATTTAAATAACACATTTTTAAAGCTTAGAGACTGTGATGATACAGGGCTGCCTGCCTGTTATGCTTAAATATCTTGAAAGCCAAAGCTCATTCTTGTAGTTGCATTTTCAGTGTGTGATCTGCATTCATAGAACAACAGGGTCTAGCTGAAGTTGTGCCATTGCTGTATAACATGCTGAGATCTCCCAGACAGTTCAGACACCTGCTGAATTTTTAAAAGCTATGGAGGATCCAATGAACTCTGCATGAATATGTTGTTATTAGTCACAAAATATGTTAAGTTTTTTTCCGTTTTTCCTTTTTGTAGGTTTGTTTCTTTTGAGACGCCTGTATTTGAATCGTAAAAGCAAGTTTTAACCCCATGAAATATTCTTGCATGGGTTAGCATAAAAGATGTCTATTGTAATCCTGACCTGGAAACGGGGGTGAAAATTGTTCAAAACAATTGAAATTCCCAGAACTATAGATGGATAAGGATGTGGTTCACAGGTGGACAGAATACTTTTCCAAATTGTTATGTGAAAAAGGTTGTATTTTAGGGGGGAAGCGGGACAAAATGCACATGAAAAGCATATTTGGGGGAATGTATACAAAATTTGTAACACTTAAAAGCAATGTTTTCATGCTTGCTTTTTTTAGTATTAAAAAATCCAAGTGAATGGGACAGGATGAATTGAGTTTGAACACATATGGAATGCAATAATCTGATCTACCCTCCATTCAAAACTAGGATATGAAATTCGCTATAGCCTATATATAGAATCATAGAAATGTAGAGTTTGAAGAGAGCTCATGTTTCATCTAGTCCAATCCCTGCCATTCTTGATATCTGCCAGCATGAGTGAGGGATTTTGATTACATGAGGTATTTTTTTTAATCTAGCAGAATACTATTCTTCCAGAGAAAACTTTGCATCCTACCTCCAAGAGCTCTCCTTTCATTGCAGAAAAAATGAACTCCAGAAACATTCAGCACAGTTCATAGTCTGATATGGCACATAACAATTTCCAAAACAAAACAGGGGCCAGAGTTGGACAAGGGTGTTCCCCAAAGCCCCAGTTTTCCCCAGTGGTTCTCTGCTGAGTGCTGCTGCCTATTTCTGCCACTGTAAACATTTCCCCCTGCCAAATTTGGCCCCCAGGATATTCCAAGTTAATAAAAGTGTTAGTAGCTACAGCTATTCCACCAAACTTCTCTTTAGAGTACCAAATCAAACAACAACAACTATGTTTTTAGAGAGATTAGCTATGACATCAGCCCAAGTGGGTATTTTCAGGGTCTATCATTTGCCCCCCAATGCCTGGTGCTGATGCTGGACCTCCATTCCTAGTTGGTGAAAATACATAAAGCGTCTTAGAATCTAAATAAGATAATCAGCGAAATGTTAGGAAATGGTAGCCGAGTTTGGTTCTGAGTCTCTCCAGCTTCCTCTTACCTCCTTTTCTTCTGTCCATTAGCCTGCTTGACTGCTTGTTCAGGGGAAAGATATATTTGTGCGTCGATTGGACAATGAGGAGGCAGTTTAGGAGACAGAAGAAATGGAAAGGAGTGAAAGCTCAAAGATTGATGTGATGCTGTCAGAGCACTTCCTCCCTCTCCCAGTTGGTGCAGATGAACTACCCATGAAGGAAGCTTGCTGTCTGGGTCCCCCCATCTTTCCGAAGGCAATTGATGTGATGTATGTTGCTAGGGAGGAAAAGATGGCATTACTGCCATGGTTACAATTCTCAATACACCCCGCAGAGCTGCAGGTAACAGCCACCAGCTTTTCCTGGCAAGAAAATTGGTGGTAATTAGTTCATTTCCTTGTCAGAGCACTTGGAGAACAGCAGCTGGTATTTTTTTTATGCCAGCATCTCTTTTTGTCTGCTGTACTATGGAATGTGAATTGTCATGTGGAGAAATAGGGGCTGCATTTCTTTTCCATCTACTTGCCCACATCTGCCTCTTTTATGTCTCCTAGTTGCTTCAATTCTCCATTACTGATTTAATGTCATGACTCACTATATAAAGATTGAGCTTCAGGACTGGCTAACATAACAATGTGCCTTTCCTGAGACAAGGCTCCCACAGTGCACTTCTGTGCCCATTTACTCAGAAGTAAGTCCTGGTAAGTTCAATACGTCTTTCTTCTGACTGTTTAGGATCTTGCTTTAATTGATGAGCTTTGGGGGGTGTCTACACACCCAGCTCCCTTCCCAAATAACCTCTGCAAACATGAGATAGAAATGTTGTTTAACTTGTGTAAGTTATTGTGTAACACAACCGTAACAGTAGTTTCTTATAGTGTAACATTGTGGCACTGCACAGCAAGAATGGATCTTTAACATCGAGTCAGGGAAGTATGTGCTTATTAGTTTTCTTGCTTCAGAACCATTGGTTTACTCACATGAAAACCCATGCACATTTAGGCTGCTGTCATCCTTTATTTTAGTGAATGGGGAACATTGTTTTTTAAAGGTGTGATCAAGTTTTCCTTAAATTTGTTGCTTCACTGAACAGGATCCCGAGGAGTGATTAAAACTATACTCAGTAATAAAATTAATAAATTCTCATTTATTGCCCTACACATGGAATTAACCTCTTCAGAGTAAATCATCCCTGCTTTGTTCTATTTAGTTTTTTACAACAGAATAATCACCGGGCTCCATCTTTGCAACCTAGATTCCCAGGATGGTTTCATTTCTGCTTTCTGGACTTTCTTTTTCTTTTTAATTTTAAAGGTTAAAGCTTCTGGCCACCGTCCCTTAGCTGAAGTGTTTGTAAGTTCATACAAATAGCTCTGCAGCTGAATTGCTTGAGTGAACTGGGGATTTAGAAGAAAGGTTAGTAAATAGATGTGCTAACCTTTCTTTTGTGATCTAAAGGGACTATATATTGTAACATCTTACCTATCTTAAATGAAATTTCTTGCCAAACCCCATTTGCCTCTGAGCATGTCCACCAGCAGTGCACAAAATCTGCTCTTTCTTTCTGCACTTTCAGCTATGATCATTACAATTTCTGTAGATCTGAAATAAAACTTGATTGTGTCATGTGCCACTGTGCCCAGAATTTAATTTAATTCGCTACTTACGATGTGGATACTGGTTACAGATAGGTAGCCGTGTTGGTCTGCCATAGTCAAAACAAAAAAAAAATTCCTTCCAGTAGCACCTTAAAGACCAACTAAGTCAGTTCTTGGTATGAGCTTTCGTGTGCATGCACACTTCTTCAGATGTGGATACTGTACATCTATTTATATTGTTCCAGATATATTACCATGTTTCCTTTGGTAGCATTTCACCTATAATTTTATCTCATTTTTGTGTGTAGCCTAGTCTTCCAGTTTCTTGATTATGTTTTCTAATTTGATGTATTAAGGGCTTCTTTAGTTTTTCTTTTATCTAATTTGACCTATTAAGGCCTGATTACTTTATCTTACATTAGTCTCTCAGATTTATTTACCGGTAATTGTCAACCACCTTTCTGATTCCTTCACTAACTATTCATAAAATCTCCTATTTGGAAATAGTGTAATGGTACTGCTTTTCTATCTATCATCCTCAGTACTTTTTTGGGAGGGGTAGAAACTGAGGTGCTAGTACTCTTATCTTGATAGAAGTATCATGGATGCTGGCACACAATGGCTGCTATGGACAGCAAAAAAGAACAACTAAACTCTGTAACGGTTCTGTAACACAGAACTGGATATCCCCCCCATACACTTCTTTGTCCCTCCCCACTTCCCACACAAGGATTTTTCTGCTGCTGCTGCTGCTTCTACCTTCAATGTGTGTTAACTGTGTGTTATCAGCCTGGTCACCATTTTTCATCCTCTGCAGGTCTAGCATTATTCTGGGGAGAAATGGCAGTCTCTATGAAAAAATGGAGAAAATTCCAAGAAAATTCTGCAAAGCAGCCTATTTCTTGGTGATAGTGCTGAATGAAGTCTCAGAAATTGCTCAGGAAGGAAGGCCTTCTGCAAAAATTCTGGCAGAAAAAAAAAATATTTTTAATGACAAAATTTTTAAGGTTAACCACCACTGCATGCTAGAGATAGAGCAGATATATATATATATTGCTGCTTAGGCATCATTAGTTAAAGTAGCATTTCATGTAAGCAGAATTTTCCTTCTCTTCTGTACATTTTCAGTAATATTTCAGAGCAATGGTAACTTTCAGTTCTCATGCAATTCTACCAGAGGATAGAAGGCACTATTTAAAGCAGCAGTTCCCAGGCACTGTCCTAAAGAGCCTCCCTAAATCAAGAAAACTACTATTCAATACTTCAGAATGTTAATTAAGACTAAACAAAGACAGATGGCTTTCCTGGCAACACCCACTCTTGTTCTTATCACTGTCAGAAGTAAATCAATGGAAGATTGCAGGAAGAAGTCAGCAACAGGGCTCTGAATGGGTCTAAGATCTCCGGTGAAAGGAAAAACAGTAAAAAATAAAAAGGATATTCCCCACTGACACCAACAGCCCTGCCCGTCATCATAAGGACTGATTGTGAGTGACTCCAACTGGCCATTCACAGCACTGTCTATAACCACCTGGGCACTGTTCAGATGTTTGTCTGAATGAATATATAGAGGGCTTGGGTTTGTGCCTAACTAGGCCAACAGTCACCTAAGGTGAAACTGGAAAATGCCTCATTGCCCTACTAAATGTCCCTTACCTGGGTTTGCATGGTGGTTCACATAAATCCTCAGCATCAGGTTGCAGCAAGTTCTTGCATACTGAGAGAGAGCTCACAAGATCTTGGCAGAAACCAGTGCTGCTTCTCTACTGGTGGTGGAGGTGGCAGGGTGCAAACAGGGGCACCATCTTGTGGGGCTTTTGCTGCTAGAGGCAGCTGTCTCAACCTGTGTCATGGGTGGGCTGGCCCTGCCTGTTCACATACTTATACTTGAATATCTGAAAGAGTTCAGAACCACTCATATATATGTTGCCTATGGTTACGAACCCTGCTTACCCTCTAGGCCAGGGTCAGAGGTCCCTTTTTCGGCTCGAGGGTCCCGTTTCTTTATGGGCTACCCTTTGAGGGTCATATGCCAGTGATAAGCAGGACCTATGGCAACATGAACAGAGCCTCGGATATAGATATTTCTGTTACCTTTGTAACATAGTTTCTACATGCTCACAGACTCCTCTCTGTTCTCTATGCAGACAAGATGTATTATCAGAGTTTGAGAACAAATTCCAGCCAGGCAAAAATATTGGGAGTGCAGAGCAGGGCCAATGAAGGGTTTAGCCTGGAAAGACTTCCATATAGAGTCCAGGAGGGTGACATTCAACCTCCACTTGCCTGAGATTCCCCATCCCTGCTCTAGGCTAACCATACCTGGCTTTTCTTTGCAGTGTCATCATCAAATAATAATAATAATAATAATAATAATAATAATAATAATAACAACAACAACAACAATAATAATTTTAAATGACTGTCTTTGGCTGAAAGATGCTCTCACAGTGGTGTACAAATCTTTTCAAACAAGGCACTTTCTGCCCTCAGGCTTGTAGTCTAGAAATCCAAGACCCAAAAGGAAATGCACTGGGAGGAAAGAAGGAAGAAATAAATAAGCAAACTCAGATAACAAGTTCTTCATTACAAGTTCCTCTAATGGACAGCTATTAAAAAGGGATGAGCCATTCATTTCTTGTCTCTCAGCTACACCGATGGAGTGACCTTGCCTCCTTTCTCTTTCCCTCTTCTGCTACAGCCTGATGTTGGAGCTGTTGCCAGATAATTATGCATTGTAGCATTTGGGAACATTTTAAAATGGCTGAAAACATAGAAACTGCCTCTAAAATTACTAGGTATTGTACACAATAGAGCCCTATGCATAGATGTGCAATCTAAGAAAACTACACAGACACAAGAGGAAAACAGGGGAGTTTTCAGATTCATTTTGTGCTGCATGCAAGTCAGGGTAGGAAATATTTTTGGCTCCATGACTAAGATCTTTATCAAATCCTAGCCTTGCAGTGATGCCAGGTAATTGTGCACTTTGAAGTCCCGAAGCTCAGATTTCAAAGATCTATGCAGAGTTTGCAAAGAGTCCTGTGTGGTGCTTTAAAGCACCTGAGAATTTGGCTTTACTGTCCATCAGCTGATGGGTGTCAGAGCCAAAGGCTGGTTTCTGCATACATTGGCTGCACAGGCAAATTCCCCACAGGGATCTGGCAGATGTTGACTCTACCACCCATCCGATGATGTGCTTGGGAAAGAGACCTGGGTACTATGAAGCCATTCCTAGAATCCCTTCTTATGTGCTTCTACCCAAAGTAAATTTTAAGGCATCAAATCTGACAATTGGAAAGACTCCATTACAACATACAACACTTTTGGACTGTACCACTTCAGGATACACAGAATACAATTTTAAAAGAGCACATTGCACATAAAGAATTACCATGTCAATAATATTAGGCTACAGCCCTTCTTCCTCTAATCTGAGCTTTCCCTGGACAGGCAACATTTAGTAAGGAGCAAACATGTGAAGTGATACATTCTCTGAAAAACTGTAGCACATGCTTTCAATGAATGAGGAAATTTGCCCTGAAGCAATGAGAGATTATACAAATTAAGGGGTGCATTTTGTGTAATGAGAAAGGAATCAAGCTAGCTTTCATAGCCCAGAAGCACTGCAAGCTCCCTTTTTTGTCATAAATGTCAAAATCAGTGGCTCACTGTGACTTCTGTGATATCACTTCAAAGCCTTCATTTTCGCAACATAATAAGGAATTATATTAGATAGGCACAAAGATTGTGCCAACTGACGTCAAGTATAATTATAGACAGCACATCAAACATTTAGAAGGGAAAAAAAGATTTGACATACACTCTCAAATCTACTTCATCAAATTGCCATTGTGACTCCCCCTCTCCCAATCTGTGCATTACTTTGGTGAAACTAAAAGGATAGAAAATGAATGTCTGATTTCCTATCAGTCAAATATTCAAACAGAACTGAGAGCAATAGAAAAAGGGAGAAAACCTCAGTGAATAAACTTTAATAATGTTAGCCTTTCCTCTGAACAATTGTGATCTGTAAGACCAATTAAGCAATCAATTTTCTTGTGGAGATTTCCACTGAAGTGTAAAAACAGATAATAAAGCTTCTTATTGAAGAACAAATTTTAAAAGCCAAATCTTATTCATATAAAATGATTAAACCTGAAGACTTAGTTCTATCTAAAGGGAATCAAAAGTTGTTTGTTCTGAAAAATCAAATATTGTGATAAATTGGATAAGGCATATAATGAATTTGGAAGGAAGAAGCCATTTTGTCTCTGTATTGTTCACTCACAGGATTGGCTGAAATGGAAAAAAGACACTGTGATCAATGCCTCTGTATTACTGAATTTAAGTTATAGTGGCGGGTATGGCTGTATTTCCCCTACCTACATATATCATATTGTTCTTTTCAGTGACTTGCCTTGCCTGTCTCCTTAACTAAATATGTAAACATGGACTGTGAAAAAGATGAGACAAATGCTTCTTCAAAGTTAAACTGCAGGATGCGCTTCCAAAAAGTTACATTGTGTGAATGGTTTGGGAATTTTTGCTTCAGTGATTAAACCCACTCCTGTGCCACAATATGTTCTAATTAGCCAGCATAACTTGAAAAACGAAGTCATTTATTCTCATGTCTCACAGTTCATTCTGCCTAAAATGACTGCCAAACATCTGAAGGGGGGAAAAAACCTTCTCACTCATTTACACCTATTCATGTGGGAACAGGTTGTTAAATTGCTGGATGATTATTTGCACATGCTAGAGTTGTTAAAATCATTTTCCATATTAGCAAATTTTCTTTATCCAAATTACACATAGCAAGGCTGCCATTATATACATAACGGGTTTAAATTGCAAACAAGATGGTTTCCACATCCCCACCCCAAATTAGCTGACTGAGCAATACAAGCTCCCAATCTGGAACACTGTAAGAGGAGTCTGGAGAAGCACGGGTGCTTCAAGTCAGCTTCCCTAAAGAACAAGAGCTCCTTAGGAGGAAGGGGCTCCTCATGAGGTAGCTGCTCCTCACAAGTAGACTAAACTCCTTCGGCAATCCAGATGGCTTGCAGTTGGGGCTGTGAAGGCTCATGGTTAAAAATCACCATGTTCTGACCATGCTAGAACAAAGTTTTCCTCATCAGCTTCTGGATGTGTGGGTTCCTGTGTTTGCATGGTGCCCCTTGTTTCGACTTTGGATTGTGACCTGGTCATTCTTTTTGGATTGTTCCTGTGAGCAGACTCATAGGCCTTCCCTTACTCTACCTGTCTGGATACCATGTCATTGTAGAAGTAGGGGGACAATACGTCAGGGGCTAGCTTTTGTTTTCCCTTGGCTGGAGCTGGGAAAACACAGAGGGTTAACTTGCTCTGTGTGCTGAATCCAACATAATGGCTTTGGGGACCAGGAAACCTAATGGGGAAGCAAGATCAGGTGGACTGTAAATGCTATGAACTGTTCCTTCCTATGCTCAGGGTGTAGATATGTGTAAATAAAACCATGCACATGCAGGTCCTGCTCTCCAAACAGAAGGAATTAGTACCCAAAACTTGAATACACATGACAAATTGAGATATCCAAACAGCCAGGAACCATGGTGGAAGAGCAGGCAAGTGATTAGATAAGATAGCATTTTTTCCCTTCCTTGTTTGTCTTTTACAAGGTTCCCCCATCATTTTGGGGTTAAAATTCCATGGTCGGGAATAGATTAGATATTTCCGCATCAACGAAAATCATCAACTCAACAAATGATTTCCTTAACGCTGCCACCCCTTAAGTCTCTCACTGCTCAGAGAGTGGGGTGCACATAACAATACATTTCCAAATACATTTGTGGTTCGAGGACCCGACCCCCGCGAAGTAAAATGAAGACACAGGGACACGTGATATAAGGTTAATGGGCTAGAAAAGGCCACAACTTTATTGATTACAGCAATGAAAAGGTATTGGCTTAGGCATTGGATCGCGAAACAAGTGGGTTTATTCACCAGGGGTTCATCACCTGTTGATGCTAATCCAACTATAGGCTCACCCCTGATGTCACCGAGGGTCGTGCCATGGCCTCCCGCCAAGCAGGCTTCGGACGGAATACACGACCGCCAGATTCCTTTAATGGAATACCCCTAGACATTGAAGGCATAGGCGATGGCCACACCTAGCACTTCGACACACCACAACACATTATTGGACGGCCACGGGGGGGGGGGGCGTGAGTGCCAGCCAGGTGAGCTGGAGGCAGGGGGCGACACCTCCTGCTAGGAGCGGTGTTCGGGCTCCCATCCACAACCACTCCCCTCTCTTTCAGGAAGGAGAGTCTTTGTCTCATTCACACATTGGAGGCAACTGGCAGTCATTAAAACTATACTTTGAAAATGCCATGTGTAAGAGGCTGAAAGGGTGGAGTTGAGGCTGCTTATAGTTCAGCACCCTTAATATGTTGAACTACTTGTCTGTTTTAAACCTTCTTCTTTGCTTGGGATCTATTTCTATATCACCTCAAACGCACCATAATGCCATTTTTCTCCCCTGCACATAAACAACACACCAAAGAAAGTTGTCTAGTACCAAAGGCCAATAGTTCATTTTTCTTGAGGTAATGTCAGTGCTGCTATATGTCACTCTTCCAAGCCATTAACCTGGCCTTGATGGCTTACCTTTGCCGGAATAACATCTTATTTTGGTATCTTTAGTGAAGGTTAATGAACTTCCAGGTTTTGCATCACTAAACAGAAAGTAGATTGGAGCTGTACATCACTGAACACACGTTCCAAGAACAAATTTAGAGTTAGTGGGGGGGGTGAGGGGACACTCAATGAAACCATTGCACTTTTATTCCTGGGAAGATGAGGCCATTAATGTACAGCTGGAGATTTAACAAACTGCATTTATACTAATGTTTTCTTTGTGGTTTTGCATTTCATCTTAAGCCAATAGGGCCAGTCCAGTATGTTTTGCTGCCTGAGGCAGAATAACAAAGAGCATCCCCACCATCCCAAGTGAATGTGTGTAATACTAGGCCAGCCAAGTTATTTTGGCACCTGAGGCAGAAAACTGTACAAGTACCTTTCCCTCTTCCTCCAGTAAAAATTCAATAGCAGTACATTGCTGCAATCCTAGAAGTAAGTCTCTAAAATTCAACAGGACTTACACCTCCATAGACATGTATAGGATTGTGTTGCAAATAACTAACATTTTGCTGCCTTGCCCTGCCTGATAGTAGGCCGAGCCCTTTAAGCCAATTATCCCTTACAGCTGATCAGCAGTGACAACTCACTGGTGTGGGGACAAGGGAAATGTTTTCCGGAAAGGGCAAAGTGAAGGCTCTGAGCGAAAAGGCTTGGTGTAAAAACAAATGCACCATGTCGTTGACCTGTAACAGAAATGCTGAGAGTCCTTACACATGTCATCACTTATTTACATTTCAGACAGTGTTCTCAAGTGGGAGCCAGCTAAGGTAGGAAACAAAACAGTGGGAAGGGAGTTCATTCAGTAGTTTTCCCTGCTGGCAAGGCCCGGGGCAAATAACTACATATCAAAGCACTATAATCACAACTCTGTATCAGCCAAATCTCATAATAGCCAAGTTGCCTCCTGTATGCATTAGTCTTGCTGCTGAAGCCTACACATGCCTGGGAGATCAATAAATAAAGCTGGATTACGAGAAAGCAGAAACAGACTCCCACATGCAGAAAGAAAGAAAAATGCACATTTTTCAATAACTGAAGGCTGCCACAGAATTCCAGAAAAATAGGGGGGGGGGGGAGAGTATTGTTACCATGCTAGCCAATATTTTCTTCTTCCAATTCAAATTTCATTAAAATGGAGGCTTACTGACACATCAACTGAAAGATACTAAGGGTGCCCCCACCCTTTCACTAAGTTAAGTGTCACTTAATTCCACAGGATTGTTTTCTCCTCTGTAGCATGAATCACCATTTCCAAATTTAACAAGGAAACTTGGTTCTAAGCCTGGAATGGCAGGGAACGGGGAAGGAGTCCTCTTCTTTGCAATGCCACAATGCAAATCAATTTGCATCATTCTAGCTCAGAAGTGTTTGCACAGGTTGGCAATGGCTCTTCGGGTTTTCAGACAAGATTATTCCCCCCCCCATTCCTAACTAGAGATCTCAGGGATTGCACCTGAAACTTTCAGCATTCAAAGCAAATGCTCTACTACTGACTTATGGCCCTTTTCAAATGAGAAAGGGCAAGAAGATGCAAGAGCTGCAGAAATGTTTAAAAGGGAAGGGGGAACAACAACTATACCACCCACCGACCCCTCATTATGACAAAATAGGCTCAACGCTGCAACCACCAAAACGTCGAAGAAATTCAAAACCACCATGGGAATGAGGGAGAAAAATTGAGGCTGCTTTTGTAGGGGAAGAAATCTTTTGAGAAATTGGAGGACAGGTGTCAACACAGCAATACCAAATTATGGTACTTCCACCCTCCTTGCTCAGATTAGGTGTCAGCTGTTTTTGATCTGTGAAGAAAAGTAAGTTTTCGATTCCATGATTATGTGTCTTCCATCAACAGCTTCTCTTTTTTGAAAAAGGTAATGGTGGGGTGGATGGGAGGGGGTGGACTGTGCAATCTATACTACCAAATCAACTGGATTTCTTTGAATATCCTTTCCAGGCAAGCATTTCTGTCAAATTGCTCCTTCATTTTGTTAGTGGCACAAGTCCCCGTTGCTATATGAAGGTCAACAGCACTGAGTAAAGTTTCTTCTTTTGCCAACACTACTGATATTTGCTTGAAGATATGGAAAGCGGTTTTCAGTTTTCTTCCCTAGCAGTGTCAGGGATGTGAATTTGTGCTACAAAAACTGCTGAGGGTGGCCCACACATCACAACTTCCATCATAGCCTTGCTTTGATCGAATGGCATTTCTAAAGCACAGTACATTTCTTCTAGAAAAAAAATGTGTTGGCACTGCGTACCCTAGAGCACCCCGAGAAAAAAAAACCCACTGCTAAAGCCTGCTAGGAATTGGGTCTGCTATCAAATATCAGCACCTTTAACAAACTCCAGTTCCCATATTCTTTGACTAAAGCCATAACTGTTGAAGGGGTATAAGATTGTCTGAAAAGTATGATGGATGTGACTTTTGTCTGCTGAGGAAAGTTCTCTCTATCTGACTGAGGATGGTTTGTTGCTCTGTAATTCCATCCTTCTCCTCCTTCCACCTCTTGGATGTCCTCACCCAAGCTGCACTTCTGAAGAGGACATGTCAACATTGGCAATGCTCAGAAACTTCAACAGACTCAAAGAACTGCAGCCAGATTGTTGACTGGGGCTGGTTATAGGGAGCATACAGTCCCCTTGTTACAACAACTCACCTGGCTGTTTCCAGGCACAATTCAAAATGCTGGTTATGACCTATAAAGTCCTATACGACGTATGTCCAGGCTATCTGAAAGTCTGTATTCCCTCATAAAACCTGCTCAAGTTCAGAGATTTTCAGGAGAGGCCCTTCTCTCAGTCCTGTCACCCTCACAGGCACGTGGGAGAGGGTCTCCTCAGTGGCTGTTCCCAGATTTTGGAACTTCCCTCTCCAGAGAAATTCGACTGGGATTCTTGTTGACCTTCTGCCGGCAGGTGAAGGCCACCTTATTTCAACAGGCTTTGGGGAACTGACTGCTTTTAATAAAAGGGCCGTACTGTCCTATTTTTATTGCAATTATCTGTATGTTTTAAATAGAGCACTGATATTTTTATATAGTTTTGATTCTATTAATGTTTGTTTCTTAATTTTTGTCCTCCCACTCCAATGCTTTTAGCTGTTCCTATTTTATCTGTAAGCAGTCTGAGGCCCTGTTGGGGGAAAAGGCAGGGAATAAATAAATATCTGGGATAGCTCAGAGTCTCAGTGTTGTGGGTTTAAGCTCCATGCTGGGGGGAAAGAATCCTGTATTGCAGAGGGTTGGACTAGATGACTTTCATGGTACTTTCCAACTCAATGATTCTCTGATTATAATAATTTGTGGGGAGGCAGCTAAGAGGGCTACTCAGTGCTTTTTTCTGGGGGGACGCGGGAGTATCACACCCCTAAACATTTTGTGAATCTAAGTTTGGCCTCATTTAGGGTCAGTATTTCAATATCAGTAGGGAAATGACAGTACCCCTAAACATTTTTTTAAGGTAAAAAAAGCACTGGGACTTCTTATGTGCACCTAGCACATGGTCGGCATTGTATGTCTATATAGCAACAGCAATCTTTTTTTAAGTTGGAGGCTACTTTTTATTACAAGTTACAGGATTTTTTTATTCCCCGAAGCATAAACGCTTGCTATTGCAGTTCATAACTGCCCACAGATTATACAATGGTTACATTTATGTCTGTTTCTAAGAGGAAAATGTTGTGTGTCAGGGACCACAGGGACAGATGTTGGCCAGCATTCTCTAATGGCAACAAGTGTATTGGAGCCGCCAGTCTCTTTCTACCTGGCCACACACCCATTGTTGCTTATATGCCACAGGGAAATGGGGAACATAAGGTTCATGCGTACTTGTGACTGCCAAAGGGGAGGTTTATGTCAGCCAAGCACTGGGGGACCCCACAGCTTGTTGATATAGTATGCACTGAGATAGTAAGCTTTTCTTGCTCTGCAAGCAAAAAGATTCAGCATCTTAGCTAACCAATGATTTAAAATGGTGTATAGGAATAAAAAAAGGGACAACTATTTGGGCAGGATTATAGGGAATGGACGGTGGAGGAAATGTTAGCATTGCTGTGTCTGTCCATCCTGGGCTCCTTCTGGAAGAAGGGTAGGATAAACATAAAAAAATAAACCATCCAAAACATGCAGGCCCTGCTTTCTGAACACAATGCGTTCCCAGGAAATCATTATTTAGGCAAGCGTTCCCATAATAATCTGATGGTTTCCATTATTTCCTTTGTGAAAATTTTATGCCATAGTTCCTCCCCCCATGCTTTCTGCCTGAAACTGCTGCAGCCAATCAGCAAAAACCAAACAAAGGAAAAACTGATTTTCTCCTGCTCCCCAATTTCTCGTATCTCCCTCCTGCTCTCCTTCCCGAAATGGCTGCCGCTTACCAACAAAACACAAACAAGTAAGAAAGTGGGCAAATTCTGTCTGTTCGGCTATCTGAATCTGCTGTTTGGGTAAAATCTGAGGTTTGGGTATAATTATTTGAGTTCAGAAAACTGATTGCACATAATGAGCATTCTGCTAGATGGACCTGTGTGTAAATATATATTTCATCATAAAATAATAGTTGCATATGACTAGTATATGAGTATTTAAGACAAAATTCACAGCTTTATTAAAATAAACATTCAAAAATGACATGGACCAGAAACTGAGTGAACTGTTCTTTCTTCCTGCAACCTACCTAGATAGGCTGTAGATCAGTACAGAAGGTGTACAGCAGGACTGCTGCTGTCTAGATGCTGTTGGACTACAACTCCTATCATGTGCAAAGGTCCTCATAACTTGGCAGAAATAAATATACAGAAGCAAACATATAACCAAGCTACCTCAAGATGAGAGCAATTTGTATGGGCTCAGAGTATCTCAATTGGCTTAAAGGACTTAATTCTTTGTTGGATTTTGTTGTCTACATTTACTGTAATCTAAGCAAAGCAAAAGCAAAAAAATGTTGGTTACCATCTCGGAGATTGAATAAGCAGTTACCAAAATGCATATCTCCTTCTGCAAAATAGCAACAACAGATTAATTATATTGAGCAAAGTGAATAAATTACTTCCAAATTAGCATGCAGAGAAATGTAGTATAACTGGAAAAGTTGCAACAAAATAGCACAGGCTAGGAGGAGAGGAATGTTCTTGCATAGTGCAGTAGCAAAGCCACTGAGCTGAAAATCAGGATGTCCCTGGTCTCTAGGAAAGTAATTCACTATGGTTAAAGCTGGACCTCTCGAAATGAAAGACTATTCTCCCGCTTGGTTGTGGTTTTTTGAGAGGGCTATGCAGATGTTGGAGAGCTGAAGCCACAGTGCAGAGTCCCTGTCCCACCAAAGGTGTGATCCAACTCAAAATGGTGTGATCCAACTCAAAAACATGAGAGCTTTCCATATATCACCCCAGTTCAGGATAACCTTTGTGTGAAGCCAATGCTACATTCTGGGGCTAACAGGAACCAGTTTTTTGCAGTTAATTGCAACTGTTTCCTGCACCAAATTATCATTTGCATCGGAATCTGCATAGAAAAGGACCAAAATGCAAACTGTTCTGTGCACACAATGGCACTTCTGAAACCTTCCAGCAAGCTGGCCTTGAAACTTGTGGAAAACTTTGAGAATGGCTCTGATGCATGTTTCAAGACAGCATACAGTATATACCGCCTAAAGGGACATTTGATCACCCCTCATCATACAGAAAGACGTGCAAGATCAAAGCTAATTTGTGGGATTCTAATATGTACACTATGCTTAACATTTGGGAACCTCTTCTATTGCCTATCTGGATTAAATTAAATACATAAATCATTCTAACAAATATCTCCCGGCAGATTGTGAACTTTGAAAATGGAAAAGGGGAATTAATGGCAGTGTATTTCATATTTGTGTTCCTCTGTCTAATGCTTCAATTATTTTCCCATAAAGAATTTATGGTTTCTACCCAACAGATGTTGGTCATCTTATGAATACATCTTGCTGAAGGTAGTACAAAAAATGACCTTCAAATACAATAAACCCAGCAGCTATTATTTATCTCATTGCCAAAGTGAGGGACCAAATAACCCATTTCAAAACAGTGGAAGTTGGGGATGGGCAGAGGCCTGGCCAGAATTCCATTGCAGCACCTGAATGTGTGATACGTAAGTAAGGGCAGAACTTTTGCAAGGAGATTTCTGATCATAATGAAATAAGATCCCGAATATATTTTCGGAAGATTCCTCTGATTGTTGTCCACCATGCTCATACAGTACAGTATGTTTGTTGGACCTTAGGAAGTTTCTGAACATGTGAAGCAGAAAATTGGTATGATTAATCAATTAATTCATCTTTAAATTGAGACTTTTAAACTAAATTTCTTTTACTGCATCCTGTTAGACTGCTCTGTGCCAATGCGGCTGCTGTACATTTCTTGAACGAAATTAATTTCCCAATAAAATGTAGTGATTTGCCTTCCTTCCAAAAGCATATTTTTTATCTTTATTATTAAACATCTCCAGAAGTGAAAGAGGCAAATTATTAATTTTTGGCAAACTTTATGCAAAGAGGCAATTGGCATAAATGTTCTTTGGATATGAACCTGAGGCCGCAATCTAACACACAATAATTAGGGATGTAGATTTAACTGAGAGTCCCATGGATCACTGAAAAAATGCATAGGATTAGGCTGCCCATTCCACGTAAATGTGCAGAAGACACTGCACAAACCAGAAGAAGAAAGAAGAAGAAGAAGAAGAAGAAGAAGAAGAAGAAGAAGAAGAAGAAGAAGAAGAAAGAAGAAGAAGAAGAAGAACCTCTGTCTGGGCTGAATGTGCTCAGAAACGTAGTAGGAGTCAATGTAGATCTCTGAGGACATGTTATATGGTCCCAGAGCCATCCCAGTCACCAGTCTAGCAGCCGCATTCTGGGTTAGTTGTAGTTTCTGAGTAAGGAAACTATATAGGAATGGAGAGTGTTATCAAGAGTCACATTGAATAATGCAGATGGTGGCCACAACCTTATGAGGAATGTTTGAGGGAGTTGGATATGTTTAAGCTAGAAAAGAGGAGACTGAGAAGAGACATGACAACCGTCTTCAAATATCTAAAGGGCTGTCACATGAAAGATGAAGCAAGTTTGTTTTCTCTTGCTCTGGAGAACAAGACCTAAACCAATGGCTTAAAGTTACAAGAAAGGAGATTCCAACTAAACATCAAGAAGAACTTTCTGTCAGTAAGAGCTGTTTCACAATGGAATAGACTCCCTCAGAAAGTGATGGACTCTCCTTCATTGGAGGTTTTTAAGCAGAGTTTGGATATCCATCTGTCATGGATACTTTAGTTAAGACTCCTGCACGGCAGGGGCTTAGACGAGATGGCCCTTGGGTCACTTCCAAATGTATAATTCTATGATTGTGACAAAAGAAACTTATAATAATTTACTGGGTAAAAAGAACAAAAACAGCCTATAATACAAGGAGAAATAAACAGAAGGGTTTTGTTCATAGCAGGAAGATATCCAACAACTAAACATAACAGGGAACATTAATCCCAGCCATCATCCTATCTCTATAATAAGGGAGGAAGCCTGCAAGTTGAATTTCTGTTGCGCTTTTGCCTCCCTTGTAGGTGTTAAAACAACAGAGCCTGGCCTGGAGGGAAAGACACATTGCTGTTTTTCTAGAAAAAAGAGGTGGTGGAACTCATCATGAACACCTCTTTTGTTCTCTTAGAATGGCAATGGCACCCACCTGAGAGGTGATGAAACTGAGTTCTGGAAAATTCCGGCTAAAAAAAGGTGAATTTGAGACCTGTAAACTAATAGGTGTATAAATTAACATGGTCATTTCTCACCTACCTCCCATACCAATTACTCTCAAAATTTAAGCTTCCTCATTTGCATGTAAATCTGCTTAAAAGCAACAACTTCCTACAACCAAAAGCATGCCGAACACTTGTCTTTCACATTATCTGTTGAATGACTGGCAAGTAAGTGCAAATTAAACAACTTGGGACCCAAATACTGCACCTGAAGGACCACCTGTCCCTGTATCAGCCTGCCCATTCTGCTAGAACTAAAGGGGGGGTCATTCTCCACAAGGAAAAGTGCATCAGCTGCTAACATTGGATAGGGCCGGGCCATCCAACACAGAGTCCACCAGGTGTTTGACTACAATTCACCTCCTCCTCCTCCTCCATTGGCCAAGCTGGCAGGGGCTGAAGGAAACAAAAGTTCAATGACATTTGGAATGAATAGCTAGCACAATCCAGTTCCTCCCCTGCTCACATTAAATGAATGTTTTGAAAGAGGCTTTGGGTTGTTATGTTTTTGTTTTGCTTTTTAGAAAAGGATGTTACAATCAAATATTGATAGCAAAAGCCTTCTCTCGAGTGATGCTATGCTTTAAGCTTTATGGTTTGCTGCTGCAATATGTGGAACTGGTTCCCTACTGTGATAAGAGCAAAAATAGGGCAACAGAAATATACAGATGGAAAGTAGTCAGTGTAATAGGTAGTTGTGTTTTTGATGCACTAGACAGTTTCAGAATATTTAACCCAATTTTGTTGAAACTGGAAAACTACTGGCAGTTTGACATCAATGCCTACACACACACACACACACACACACACACACACACACATCTCTAACACTTTCTTGCTGTTTTGGGAAATGAATGAATGACTAATACATTTCCACAGCTGCTTAACATATTCTTGATGATAATAATAAGATGCAGATGACTAACACCTAGAGAGAATAGAATATGTTATGATAGTCTCTGGGTATGAAGGAAAGAAATATTTTCCCACAAAAACTGGATAAAGATGGTCCTTGGAAGAAAAATGCCACAGCAAATTATGATTCATTGAGTTTTCTTTTCTTTTCCTTTCAATGGTATCATTTTTGTCTGATAGCCTAAAAATATGTATATTTATTCAGAAGCCAGACACATTCTGCCCAGTGCTCTTACACTTAAGTAAGTGCACTCAGGATTGCATCCTTATAGATGCCATGGAATGTTTACTCAGAAGTAAGTACCACTTTGGTGCTTTCTCCTTGGTAAACGTGCTTGGGTTATAGTATTAGGCTGTAATCCAATGGCCACCTATCTAGGATCATGCCTCATTAAGCACAGCTTCACCTAGGAGTAAGCCTTATTGAAGTAGGCGTGTATTGAATTGTACATTATCTTAATGCTATAACCAGAGTAGCTTGTCAGGTGGGGTAGAGATGCTGTGTTAGCTGCCAAGCAAGTGAATTGCTATTGCTTACCAAGAGAGGGTGGCACAGAGAAGCACTGTTGCGGTCCTGCTGGTGCATTCTCCCTGCCACCTAGTCCCTCTCCCTCTGTGTCCAAGAAAGCAACTCACTTGACAGGAAACTGGCATAATGTCTCCAGCCCACCAGGCTTCTTCTTTCTTCTCTTCTTTGGCCATCACTTGGAGCCGAGTAAGATTGTCTTCCAAAAACACAACCCCACTAAGCAAGCCACTAGTGAATATGTCCACCATGATTTCCAGATTAATTTTTGGCACTTCCAGACTACTGTTGTTTTCATGTGGGATTCAGTCACGCACTGGCACTTCCAGGTTACACAATTTAAGCTGATTTGAAAGATTTGGGGCAACAAACCCACTTCTCCCCAAAGGGCAGATTTTTATTTTTATTTTTGCAATAAGGAAAATGATAGGGAGATATACTGGAAAATTGGGATTACATTTGCCTGATGCAATGCCAATTAATTTCCCTGCAAACAAATCGGAATGAATGCTCAATGAACAGGTCAACTGGAAGTGACAATTCTGAGATCCTTTTAAGCTGTTGTTTTCCCGTTGTTGTGCTTGTAGTGCTTTTACCGCTGTTTGTTATTGCGTTTGACTCTCTTCACGGTTGTTGCAAGTCACTCACAATGAAAGGTGGAACATAAATTCTATAAATAAATATATGCTACTGAATGGAAAAGGTTTGCTTGTTTTCCCAAACACAGAAATAGCATGTTTAACATTCCACAGAATATATGCCAAACTACCACTTTATTCACAAAAAGCTTTTCGTGCTTTCCCTCTAAACAAATCCAAGCAACACATAATGGGTTTATTTATGATCACTCATTTTTAAAAACAAATGATCATTCAATCCAAAAATAAAGCAAAAGTGGCTATTTCATATTTAACAACTGATTGCAAATTGACACCATCCACTTCCATTTTACTTGCTTTTACCCATTTATATACAGCCTATTTTGTTTACTTAGATACCTCAATGTTTACCAAGCTGCACAATTCCATAAACTTCAGAATTTTCTCGTTTATGTACAATAAGGGATAGGAATCTCTCCCCCCCCCCCATGTATCCGTTCTCCTGGTTGCAGCCTTCCGAGGGCCACATTCCAATCGTGGGCAGGGCAACTGGCAAAGAGGGTGAAGAAATGAATTCAAATGATAAGTTTATACTGCAGTCTGGTTTCTACACACAAACATCCTATCTAGATCCTTCAAGCAGCCAGCTAAGGTTTCATCCACACTTCCTTTGGTGCAGCACTTTCTAGGCACAGGTCTGGGATTTGCACGCTTGCCAAATCTGTTCTAGAGGGTTGGAGGGCAGGCAGGGACCAGAACAGATTTAAGGGCACATGTTTTAACTGTTTTAATATGGAATTTTAAATGGTTCTAACCTGCCCTGAGACCTGCTGGAGAAGGGTGGGCAATAAGCACAACAACAACAAGTAGTAGTAGTAGTAGTAATTACTGTAGGGCCTTACATGACCATACAAGCCTTGCCTCCAAATCTCATGAGAAATACCAGTCACAGCAAGAGCAGGAAAGGAGCACTGGAAGTCTCAAACTGCTCCTCACTGCAGGGATTTGCTACAGTTCAGTGGGGACAAACTCCTTCCAGACTGCTAGTGGATAGGACAGCAAGATGAAGAAGAGGGTGGGACTCTGGAACCTTTAATAGTGATGTAGATTGTGTCATCCCTCAAAGAGGGCACATGCTGCAGTAAGACCTGGAGACCGACCTCCTGTGTTGTGGGTGGGTAAGATTGGACAGCCACAACACCCACTTGGTAGGTCCCTTGATGTTGGTTTCAATCTGGCCAGTGGGGCGCAGTCCAAACGGATCGAGGGACCTATATATACCCATGCACGTGACCCAGAGCTTCCTCTTTCAGCTTGTGAATTTGGAACACCCACCCACCTCTCCCTACTTTCAGGGCATTTTGCGATTGACCTTGCTATGCCATCGTGTGTCGTCTGTCATTGAGACAGGGGCATGGCAGAAATTTCCCCACCTGGCTGATTGGCTGTTGCCATTTGGGTTTTGCCTGCTGTGTAGCAAATCGTCACAACTTGTAAGATTGCGGATAGGCACTGGTTCAGGTGGTAGGGATGGGAGAATGGTCTCGCCATCCCTATGTGAAGGGTATTCCATTAAAGGAATCCAGGGACTCAACTAGTTTAGTCAACTCCTGAGAGGGGGTTGTGCCCGTGCCTGAGTCCAGGCATCTGGGTGGTGAACATAGTCTGTTCCCAACTTTCCGCCTACCCAGGTGTTCACCCTTGGCTGACCTATGCTTGTGCCCTGGGTCAGCACTGCCTGCAAGGGTGCAGGGAGCTAGTCAAACCAGAGCCTATACAACCATTCACCTTCTGTAGTCAATAAAGTTGTGGCCTAAATTCTGCCAAAACCAAAAATAAAATTTGAGTCAAGTGTGTGTTTATTTAGGGGGGATGTCTCTGGGTCTGAACACGCAATAGAGGATGTTTTTACCAAGTGTAGCTTGCATCACAAGATCTGTGTGTATGCATATTGGCATTACTAACACAGGACATGGGTGATTGCGTGACCAGGTGGCGACAGCCCAAGCCCCAAGGAATCATAAGAAAGGAATAAGGACTCTGACAATGTTATGGAATTAAAAATTAGGCCACAACTTTCTTAAACTTCCAATTGTAGAAAGACCTTGACTTAGGCGTTGGGCATGTATCCCTCCCATCCCCCCAGCCAGGGGAACTGGGGCACATCAGGGAAAATGGGATATGGAGGTGCTCTGCGAGACATTAAGTGTAGCAGGCAACTAAGCCCCCCCCCCCCATATAGGGAAGAAAAGACTAAAGGATTCCACCCAAGGCCATAACCGCCAAAGTTGTGATGGATTGCTACAGGGAAGACAAAACCTGCCAATGCAAGAAAATTTATTCCTGGTCCTTCAACAGCAACCAGTCAAAGACTGTAGTAGCGCCCACTAAACAGGAAGGAAAAGTTAACCTGCAAATAAGAAAACATTAAACAAAGGGAGGGGAGGGAGGGTGAATCTCCAGAGCCGACTGCTTGGCTATCGTCGACTCCACCCCCTATTTATAAATGGGGCTGGCCCCACCTCCCAGCAAGAAACTGAGGCTGGGCGTGAACCTCCAAATAATAACACTGAGAGGTAAATTAGCCCACTCTCTACTAGTAAGTTCCCTGGGAACTGTAGCACCACACGCAATCTCTCAAAGGGCACCCACATTTTAAAGTGTGAGTGCTCATTCTCACAACTGCTGCTCCTCTTAATAAACTGTCTTCCAAATTGGCTCTTTTTGGAATGAATAATTTGTCTCCTGTTACTCAGGTAACTATGTGGGCAAGAAGCCAAAAAGTGCTTGCTACTGCCAAGGTAGCCATCTTTCTTCTCTAGGATAGGTATGCTTGCCCATCTGATTGTACTTCAGAGGCATGCACAATCAGAAATTAACCCCACCTTTCCTCTGAGCTTAGAATTCAGACAAGATCTCAACTCTCTTTTTGCCCTGTGCATTCTGAGCACCTCCGAAATTCAGTACAAATTACCAGCAGGGTGGGAGGAAAAAGTTAGTGGCAGTCACAAATAAAGGCTGGCTAGAAAGACCAGCCAAAATTTGCAGGCCCTTTGATTATAAGCAACCCTCAACAGGACATTAAGGCAGTGATCCTGAGCATGGTTCGGTATAAGTAATTCCATAAAAATCAACGATACTTACCCACATGTAATCATGTTGAGGATTGCTGCCAAAATGAATCGTTTGCCAAGCACCCACAGGCTAACATTTGTTTGTACAAATTATATAGCAAGTCATTTGTAGTGTATAATTACAGATAACAGGGACTGTTCATTAACAAATCACAAATAGAATTAAGCAGAATACCTTGGGTATTTTATACACAATGAATAATTCACCAGCCCTACTGTTTGATATGCATGATTATCACTGTTACTTTTAAATATAGGCACAACTTCTTGGGGATTAAATTAGAAGGGCATATAGATAATAGAAAAGTTGAACATACAAAGGACTGGAATATTCTATTGTGCAGATGAAAAAAGGGCTCCTAGGTAATCATACTTTTGACAGGTTGGTTAGCTATGAATGCAGATACAATTGATGGAGAGGGGCATGGGAAGATCCTTTGCCCATCATCTGGAGCCCAGCAGGGGAAAGTATTTAAAAAACAAACAAACAAACAAAAATTAACAGCATATATTTTATGTTGTTGATTTTGTTTAGTCATGTCTGACTCGTGGACCAGAGCACGCCAGGCCCTCCTGTCTTCCACTGCTTTCCACAGTTTGGTCAAACTCATGCTGGTAGCTTCGAGAACACTGTCCAACCATCTCGTCCTCTGTCATCCCCTTCTCCTTGTACCCTCTATCTTTCTCAGCATCAGAGTCTTTTCCAGGGAGTTTTCTCTTCTCATGAGGTGGCCAAAGTATTGGAGTCTCAGCTTCAGGATCTGTCCTTCCATTGAGCACTCAGGGCTGATTTCCTTAAGAATGGATACGTTTGATCTTCTTGCAGTCCATGGGTCTCTCAAGAGTCTCCTCCAGCACCATAATTCAAAAGCATTAATTCTTCAGTGATCAGCCTTCTTTATGGTATTTTATACACGACTTAATACAGTCATTTATAAGCAGAGGGCAATAGGGATGCCAAAGAAATACAAAGGATGGAGTGATTTTTGAGTAGAGAAACAATTGGTTAGAAAGTTTGTTTCTGCCCCCATGATGCAGCTCTGGTCAAAATTGGCTAAATTTGACAGCTTTGGGAATGTGTGTAAGTGGCACACCAGCCTCAGCTGAGGAGAAGCACTTTCAGCCCCTACCAAAATCTGGACATCTAGATCTAAGAGTAAATCCAAGTGTACACTCAAATACATCCCTGAGTTTTCAGGGGGGATTATAACCCCACCCAAAACAGGCAGAACCCCAATTCCCTAATCTACTCACCAGTAACACCTTTATCTTGTCTGCATTAATGATCAGTTTACAGGTTATGAGCTTTAACGAGTTCATTGCCGGACCAAGAAGAACTTTTAGACTAAATGCCACTCAGTTCATAATAAGGCCGAGCATTATGAGCTAGATGAATTTGTATTGCAAACCAGGTAATTATGAACTTGAGCAATATCATTATTTTTAATCATTATTTTCTTCCCCCCTCCTATTTCTGAAAACGTGTGGATTGTGTAGTTCAAACTAATGTTGCTGAGCAAACACAAACAGACAAATACCTGTGATTCACACCACTGAAGATCAAAGTGGTCTCCTGCTGAGCCCACCTGCAATTAAACTGTAACGAACATGGTGCTGATTACAATACTGCTTGCAAATAGGGCTGGATGAGAGCCATTCTAAGCTACAGAGGGAGCGAATGTATAAGGAAGCATCATATGCAGTATATTAATGCTAATGGACATTATTAACATTTAATTTCCAATGAATTCGTTGTTACAGCTCATAACCCTTTGTTATTTGGGAGAACAGAAGATCAATGGGAGGGGAGTACAGCTGATGGCAGGCAGCCTGACAGGAGCTAACAAGTCATTGGGGAAGGTGGGAGAACAAAGAGGAGGGAATGTAGAAAGATCCATTTCACATAACAAGCTGCTGCTCCACCCACCCAACAAGAAGCCATGGCATGTAGAATAAATATTATACAGAAACAAAAATTCGCCCATGTGAAGGTTTGTAAATTGCCATGATACTGTGATGAGAAAGAAACTCAGAAACAAAGCCACCACATTGAACCAGTTTGTATTCTGTGATTAATTTTTAAGGCAAGTAAGGCATTCAAATGGATGCACCACAACCTTGACGAAGCCATTAGCCATAAATGTAATGTGAAAAGGGTTCATGGATAAGCTTTGCTTGTCTCAGTGGAGCTATCACATAGCCCTTAGCCAAGCCTTGTTGGTGTGACAAATGTCACTAAAAGAAGGACAATTTAATAAATAATAATAATAGCACTGAAATATCAGTCAGTTTGAACAATTAACTGTAGTCAACATAATGAAAGAGGGAAGCTTATACAGGTCTTTTGGAAACATCTCTGCCCCCATAAAACATCCGTTTCTATGCTAGAAATATTTGCATCTGAACATTTGAAGCCTATCAGTTGCATGGAAAATGCAACAGAAGGAATTGGTGTTTAAGTGTGTGTGAAATTCATATTGAATTCTGCCCCCATAAGAGAAAACATTTTGGATTCCAATTTATGTTCTACTCTTCAAGACATGGGGTTATCTGTCACAGAATCCAGCTAGAACTGTGTTATCTGATCCCATGAATATTATTCAGTTTACTGTGGGCCTTCTTACTCTTAAGTCGCTTTGTGAAGGATTGCAGCCTTTAGTTCACACAACACACTAGTTTAACACACTAGTTTAACTTTGAAAAATTACCAGTTTAATCCATGAAGGTTTGGCTTCCCATATGTAATAGATAAACTCAGTATTGGCATTAAAAAACAACAACTCAGTTTCCCCTTATTTTTCTCACAATTCAAATAAATGGACTAGTTTTCCTCCCTAGTGTAACTTTACTAACTCCTTTCTGTGTATATTTCTCAAATTACTTTTCTTCCTAATCAGCAAGAGAGATGCCTCCTAAGTGGTGTAATATTACAAAATGTCATCAGCTCAGCAGCGAGGGATTCGTTTGATCCTGTCAGCCAAAATTATCCGTGTAGTCTGTTTGACTAAGGGCTTTCAGTTTCCAGAGGACATAATTATTCATTCCTACCCTGGCTCCCCACAAAAAAAGATATGGTCTCATCTCAAGCGTGGTTTGTGTTCAATTTCCATTAAGACTAATGGGAGTTAGGACTTCAAGTCCCAAGGAACATAGCCTGATCACCAAGCCTTTGACTTGGGTTGGCATGTTTTTATAGCTCACTAATTTAATGACTTTTGGCTCAGTCTGAGATTCTGGAAGCATTAGTTTCCTGGCAAGACTTGTAGCAATAGCAACACATGCAAAGGCAGCAAAAAGTGGTTTCTCAAATTAAAAATACACTGACCTAGCAAAAGAGTTGCATTACCTTCCGTTGCAGTTCTTCTGTTGGTTCGTACAGGCCAAATATTGTACAAGAGGATAGGGATTTGGGATATTTCATTCTGGAGGTGTTGGAATACTTTGTAACATTTATATAGCCTCCTTTTATATCTATTGCAGACAAGAGTACAGGCCATTGTGCACAGAAACACAGAGTTAGAAGGGACCTTGGAAATCATTTAGACCAGTCCCTTGCTCAGTGCAAAATCTACAAAGCAGAATACCACAACAGCTGGAGTGGCTTACCTTCTGCATCCCCCATGGGCAATCTTCTGTAAGCAACATACCAGTGGTCAGTTGCAAATGTAGGTGGGGCCAGAGGTCCAAATGAGTGGAGTAATGACTGTCTCTCTCAACTTTGTGCAACTCAGCCATTCAAGGATATGGAGCAGGGCTGGTGAGGGGATAGCCTGGCGAAAATCCTTAGACACAGAGGTTTGGAGGGCCACAGAGTATGTTCACTCCCAAACTGCAGCATCCCTGACAGGTGGCCGTGCAACCTCTACTTAATACCTCCAGTTCTCAGGTGGTCTCCAGACCCAGCTGACCAGACCCAGACTGCAGTAGCACCAGGAAGGCAGCTGCATTTCTGAAGGCATTTTTTGAACTCTGAGGTTTGCCCAAGCTTGTAGATCCTTCCCTCTTGTGCACAGATGGTAACATTTGGGCTGCATAAGGGTCCCCCAGTTCTACTTTTCTAGAAAAAGAGGTGCCAGAACTCAACAGGAATGTCTCCCTTGTTCTCTTATAATAGCAGTGGTGCCCACCTGAGAAAGCTAAGCATGTAGGAAACATGCAATTGCTTTTCTTCATTCCATCTATGCACACAGGACAAAACATAACCCAGACCCAGACAGGAAGCTGACACGACTGTTCCCTGCTGCATTTGAAGTTGCTAGCTGCAGCGCTATTCTTCATTACTGCCACTTACTTACTCATCTTTCCAGTCTGTGCAGGGTAGGGAGGGGGCTGGAAGAGTGGGCAATTGGGCTAAGACTGTGGCATCATCTCAGGGTTGGTGGTGCACCCACCTCACCTCAACTTCCAGCAGCCTCTTCCCCTTCTCAAGTTCAAGCATGTGACTAACCAGACTCCAACCAGGCAGTGTAGACAGTGGTTACCGAACCAATAAAATCTCAGGCATGCACGCTGCAACTGTTCATGCCCCCAACCAATTCCCACTTGCCCAAGCCTAGTATGTAGGTATAATTAGCACATAAATGAGCACAAACATAACATGCATTTAAGAATAAATTAATGGGGCTCGGATACCATACAGGAGCAGAAGATTTTCTGTTTCTTCTTGAGCAAATTGGGTGAGACAGACACCCCCCAAACCAGCCTAGCCTTCTTCACAACCAGATAGTAATCCTAGTCTAAAGGTAAATGTAAAGGGACCCCTGACCGTTAGGTCCAGTTGCAGACGACTCTGGGGTTGTGGCGCTCATCTCGCTTTACTGGCCGAGGGAGCCAGCATACAGCTTCCAGGTCATATGGCCAGCATGACTAAGCCGCTTCTGGCGAACCAGAGCAGCACACAGAAACCGTGTTTACCTTCCCGCCGGAACCATACCTGTTTATCTACTTGCACTTTGATGTGCTTTCGAACTGCTAGGTTGGCAGGAACAGGGACCGAGCACCGGGAGCTCACCCTGTTGCGGGGATTCGAACCACTGACCTTCTGATTGGCAAGCCATAGGCTCTGTGGTTTAGACCACAGCACCACCCGCATCCATTAATCCTAGTCTACTCCCAAGTAATTGTTTATAGAACTGCAACCTTGTTTTATCATTTTAGTGATGAGAAGACCTAAGCAGAGGCATACTTGAAAGTTGTACTTTTTGACCATTTCTGGTTCCAGAAGCTGGGATGCTGGATGTAGTCTCTGTCTCTGTCTGTCTCCTCTGTCTCCCCCCCCCCCCTCTCTCTCTCTCTCTCTCTCTGTGTGTGTGTGTGTGTGTGTGTGAGTGAGTGAGTGAGTGAGAGAGAGAGAGATTCTGTGCATGTTCAGAGGCACCCACTGCAAGAAGTAAGTTGTAAGAATACATTGGAGATATGACACTCTCCTTCAGAAGAGGAAATGCAGATGGCATTCTTTCAAAGTAAGACTTGGGGCAACTAAATTCTTGACCATTTTAAGAAATCAGAGGGAAAATCAAATATATGAAGGGGAAATGGAAGAAATGATGTACAATAATTGATTAGTCTGGCTGCTAAATTCACTCCAGGCACTGAAGCAAACAGAGTAGAAAGATTGCACAGCCAGCAACTACTAAAGTCTCAGTAAAATAAATAATCAGAATAATGATGACAAGGATACCCTCAAAGGAAACTGGAAGGGCAGCTGAATGAAAAATCACTTCCTTCTGTGTATTTTCAAAAGTAATAGATTTAAGAGAGCTTTGTTCTTGTGAATTGTAGCAAACAGTTGAAGTTACACTAAAAGGTATAAGACTGAAATAGGGAACCTGCCTCCCTCCAGCTGTTGTTGGACTTCAACTCCCATCAGTCCCAGCCCACATAATCAGTTGTCAGGAATGATGGGAGTTGTAGTCCAACATTTGGTGGGCCTGAGGTGCCCAACCTTATTGCAAGTATTTAATTCTTCCTTTTTATAATGATATTTCCCTTTCAGACACCCTCTTACATGAGGCAATATGATGTATATGATAAAAATAGAAATATAATTATAATAATTATAAGACACTGCAACACACATGATAATTTCAGGTAGTATATGTTACTAACAGCAGGATGCGATTTCCCCCACTCAATGAAATAGTTTTGCATTTTACCTCTACATTTATCTAGGGAAGGAAAGCACCTTTCCTAGACAAAAGAAAACAAGATCTCATATTGCCTATTTGCTTTCAGTTATTAGCAATTCATTTATTCTTCCTCAGAAAATGCAATTTCACCTAACTTGGCTTTTGTCAATTAGTTTCTCTGACAAATGGCTTTTGTTTCTGCAAGCGATAGCAAAAGCAAAGCAGCTGGGACAGGTGTCAAAAATCTTAGCCATCTGTTGTGCTAATAACCAGGAGGCCAAGAATAGGAGGATGCAGATAACAGGCATTAGGAACTGGGCCATTATCATGCTGTTGTTCTCTACCTAGATGAGCCTCTCACTCCAATTAGTGTGGAAGCGGAAGATGCCATTTGCCAAGGTGCTTACAAGCAGAAGAGCATTTTGTCTTCAGCAATTATGGGGCCAACTCGAGGTACATCTGCAGGCATTTATCTCTCCAGTGATGCATCCGAGCATTTTTCTGTATTGGCTACATGGTCGTTTTAATTCTGCGTGTTCAGCATTGCTCAATTATAATTAGGGTTCCATGCTATCCCCTGTTTGAAATGTTTCTCAGCAGTGAATGCTCTGATTGCTGAATAACAGCATTATTGTTTTTAATATATATATATATATTTCATGCCTTTGTAATGGCAGAGGCCTACAGAACATCTGTAGGCATCCAGCAAATATCAGTATACCAGAACCAGAAGAACAAAATATGAAGTTATGTGTGAAGTTCTTGTCACTCTTTCCTAAGTGACTTCAAAAGCAGCGAGGTGAAGATAAGAGAAGGTCTGAACAACCATGTGAGACTTTGCTTCTAGACTCTGTTTACCACATGCCGTCAGAAAGTCATTATCACCCGGTCTTCTCAGTCCACTTAAAAAGATAAGAAGAGCCTGCTGGATCAAGCCTATGACCCATCTAGTTCAGCATTCTGTTCTCACCGTGGCTGACCAGATGTATGGGGGAAACCTACAAGAACCTGACCACAAGCACATTCTCCCCCTCCTACAGTTTCCAACAACTGGTCTTCAGAAACATTACTGCTTCCAGGCATGGAAAGCAGAACATAGTCATTATGGCTGAGAGCCACATTACTCCACATAAAGAGGCTTCATGCAATTAAATGGTACTGATGTTGTTCAATGTCCTCATGATGTTGTTGTTCCTGCTCACCTGGCTCCAGCTCCCAAAGTCCATGAGAGAGAAGCTCTGAAATGGTACGGTATCTAGCTATATGCATGGATCCGGGCGAGCTCAAGCCTCACAACTCTCCAGATGCAGTTGGACTCCAACTCCCAGCAGCCCCAGGCAGCATGGTCAATGATAATGGGGGTTGAAGTCCAGCAACATCTAGAAGGCCACTGATTCTCTATCTTTGCTCCACTTTTTGTATTCCTCCTGTTTTTTAAAAAAATCATCACTTTTACGTTCTGCATTTTCTACATTGATAGAATGGTGCATTTTTGGTAGGCTGGAGGTTTTCTTTTTTAGCCTTTCCATATTAATCAGACTTAGTTGGGGGAAAAGCCATTTTATGAAAGATTTCCAAATGCAAAATTGAGTGGAGACAGTGAGCCAGCTTGTAATTCTAAGATGTTAGCTCTTCTTTCCAGCAATTTGTAAATCTCAAAGCCTTAAATTAGATTATTTGAATTAGATATGCGAGTTGAGTCTCTACAGTGCCTTGGATTGCCAAGAATTTGTCATAATCCTTGGAATGACTTTTGAGGGCATTACACAACGTGAGCATTAATTGTTCAAAGGCATCCTAGTTGCAAAATAAGAATCATTCCTTCTTCCCAAATTTGCCTCCTTCTGTTTAAGAGGTGATTGAGGTCGACATAAAAGCAAGAGGTAGAAGAGAAGCTTTCTAGTATAAAATTCTTCTCTAGCTTTTCATCATTTCATGTAGCCATTGAAAGTTTCCTCCAGTTTTCAGATATCTTGTTAAGAAAGCAATCCACACAACCTCTGAAATATAATGCAACCCTCCCAGCAACATTTTGCATGTGAATCTGTGGCCTAGTTTGAACAACTGGGCTCACATGCTCCTTGTCTCATGGTCACAAAGATGAGTGTGGAAGAACCCCCTTGCTGCTTTAGTTTATATCACTGTTTTCATAAGAACCTATGATCAACCAGAAACCTCATGGGAAGCCTGCAAGCAGGATATGAGGTCAATAACACTCTTCTGCTGATGTTTCCCAACAACTAGTTTTCAGAGGTGTGCTACCTCTAAAGCCATCACAGCTAGTAGCTATTGATATTATTATTTTATTGTGTATTACATTTATGGGTCGCTCTACACCAGAAGAGTCTCAAAACAATGTATAGAATAAAAAACCATACAAATAAAGATCAAACAACCACCTTTAAAAAACATAGTGTTGACCTTATCTTGCATGAATTTGTCTTCCTACATCCAAAATAGGAAATCTGGTTAATTTAAATTGTGGTTTCATCAAGAAGGAAAGTTCGTGAACCATTGATTGATCTGGGTTTGTTGAAAAGAAGTATAGTTGGAGCTAACCACTGCTTTGTAATTGCAACAAAGCATGTTTAAAATGGAGAGTGGGTGGTTCTAATCTCTGCCCACATTGGCTTTACACAGAGATATACTGTATGACTGATGCCTGTGATCAGGAGGATAGTATTTTGACCTCATTGCATACCTCCAGGAATATAAATACACCTCACACACAGACCTAGGCATACATGTACTTAATGACAGTTGCACACAAGGCATGCAAGATTACGGTGAAGACAACAGATGGGTCCAACTGTTTCTATATCCAGTTCCTTTTATGCTTCTATTGGAACTTTTCCCCCTATCTTCTGACAGTGTTATTAACTTCAGAGTTTATTAACATCATTTCTATATATGAAAATATATATTTTCAATATATGAAAATATATATCCAAGCAGTGTCCAGAAAACTGAAACACAACAAACTTAATATTTTAAAATACAGTAAACATATTAAAATATTACATTAAAACATAGCTTATACAAATAAGTCTCCCCTCCACTCATAGTTCTCTCTCCAGCCTCTACCCCCTTCTTCTCCAGCCGCTTCCTCCAGTAGAGTTATCCACCAAGTCTGTGTGACCTTTTTGTCCAAATTCCAATTCCCAAGGCAAGGTGGGTGTATGGGAGTTGAAGGCCCTGCCCAAGGAGATCTGAGCAGAAGCAGGGAGCGGGGGCTGAGCAATTCAAAGATATTTGGAGGTATAGGGTGAGGAACCTCAATCCAAGACAGTACATCTCCAAAATGGTTGGTTGTGTGGTGTGGGGGTGTGTGAATAACATCATATAAAGAAAATTCCAGGATGGGGGAGGGAGAGAAGGAAGATATTTATCTTCCAATCCTGGGGTACAACCTCACCCAACACTTTCCAATCACACTGCATGAGAAGAGGAATGTTGATTCTATAAAACATTTGTCCCCACTACCTTTTTTTCTCAGCCTTCAGTTAGTTCTCTAAACATTACAAAGAGTTTAATGGTGTCATTTTGATTCAGCTTGTATCCTATATTTGACCTTAACCTAGCCTTTCTACCTGTTTGTTGTCTCTTGTCTGTATCCTTCATAACTGTCATACCAGCCACTCCCCCCTCCCAACTTTACTTTCCACTGCTTTTTCTCCCATTAGAGGGAACAATGTGGGACCTGTACCTTTTTGTCCTGTGGCAAGGAAAGCAGCTTAAAGATGATTTGAAAGGGAAAAAATGCTGGCAAGGGATTTTCCATCCTTCCTCTGCTTCTGAATTCAGTCTCTGGCAACTGCTTTTGAGCTTTAAAAATGTTGGTGGGGAGGTTCATATACAACTCTGCATAACATGCCCTGTTGGCCTAAGGCAGCATCAAACACCTCCACACGTAATGTGTTTTTGTTTACCAATAACCTTATTTGAGGGTGAGGGGAAACAGGAAAAGCTGGATGGGTTTAAACAAGTATTCTATTTAGTACTAGGTCTTGTGTTAAACAGTAGGCCCATCTGAATGCTTCAGGCATTGAACACTATGGACAGGTGAATGTGTTTAGGCATCTGTGAGGTCAGGTGAGCATCCTGAACACCATACCTAATTGCACTTCATTTTCTCATTTCCCATCTTTCAGCTGTCAGTACATTTGACATGGCTCGTATTTGAGCTGACTTCTAATTAATTTTGAACAGAAAAGTCTAATGAGATACTTGATGAAATGATTTACAAATTCTAATTTGTTTAGATTGACCTTGTTAGAATTAGCATAGCTTGGAGTAGCATGGGCTAAATCCTCATTTCTTTTTCTTCACTCAACAACTACATCAGGGATGACAAACCTGTGGCTCTCCAAATGTTGTAGGTCTTCATTAGACGCTTGGGCTGAGCCATTGTTTAGGGGAGGTTATTTGGGAGCAGGGTAGTTGCTGTTATTGATTTCCATTTGTGATTGTGGAAATTGTTTCCATTTGGTTGTATACTTTTAAGAGTGCTTTATATTTATTGTTTATGACCTACTTTTGTTTTTGTGATCATGCCAATCTTTTACATTTTGTAAGCTGCCTTGAGCATGGTTTTAACTATGGAAAGGTGACATATAAATAAATAAATTGTGGCGGTGGTGGTGATTATTAGCCCCAGCCAAGGTGACCCATGATCAGTTATGATGAAAGCTGTAGTCCAATATCATCTGGAGGGCCACAGATTTTCCCTTCCCTGAATGAAATATTCATGTTACTATTTCGCCACTTCCAGTATGACTAAGTGAATCCCAGCTGTAGCATACATTATACTTACTGGGGTTCATATAAATGTGTGAGAAGGTTGTAGGGATGTACAGGCCAGTCCCACCCCAAATGATGTGTTTGGTGATCATGCCACCAGTTGCCATCCCCATCTTCAGCATGCAATGTGTGTAGAGTGTTTAGGTTTTCTCCCACATTACAGTCATAAATGCCCAAACAAAAAGTACCGATGGATTTCTAAACTGCCTTGATTACCTTATGATGCACACTTCTATAAATCATATTAGGGGTTAAAAGCTGTTGGCTTATAGACTTTCTTTTCAGTTATTCATAATTTCAGAGTTACATTTCATCTTATTAAAGATTTTAGAAAGATTGGGTAATTGGAGGCCAACTGTATATTTGTTTAATGTGTATTTGTACAATTTCCCATGTATTTTACTGCCTTTGATTTTTTTAAGAAACCTCTGCTTTTTTCCAAGTTGTCAAAACAGACTATTACTATTAACCTAGAGGAATCAAATTTAAATAATTGCAGACAGCTCATCACACAAAGCCATTCATATGCAAAACATGCTCTCCTTGAGTGAAATGCAGGAGTTAATATGAAAAGTTTCATTTCAAAAGGGAATACTGTCAAATGCAATTCTGCCTAACTGAGGCTGATTTAAAATCATTTTTATTTCACCAGGTTTTCTCCTTTTCTTCAATGTCATGAACATTTTTTCATCTTTTCTTTTTGGCAAACTTCTCATCATTTAATTCCCCCCTCTAATCGTAGCACATCAGTGCAAAACATGGACTGCAGCAAATTAACCACCAACATTCTATCAATTACTAGGCCAAACCAAATATACTTTCTTGGACAAGCTGCCACACAAGACATTCTCTTCGCTTCCCTCGCCAGATAGCCGGAACAATCAACTTTCAACTTCCTGATGACCTGTGTTTGGAGATAAAGGAAAGTAGTAGTAGTAGTAGCTGGCAAGAAGAGATGGCAGCATTCACCTGACCTTCCAGCAGCTCAGTCACTGCTGTTCATCAGTAAGGAAAGGAGGTTGCAGGGAGAGTCTTGCAGTGCAACTGCACCGGCAAAGCAAATTCAGCACTCCTGCTACTGTGTTTGCACTGTACCAACCTTCCTGCTGCCTTGCTCCTTCTCTATTTCCTTGTAAGCAACAGTGACTCACCCATCACTAAGTCCAGTAAACGCTACAGCTCCCACCACATGGCCTGCTGCTGGAGAAGGGGCTACTTAGATTTATAATTCCCTTCCAAAAGGCCTCCCTCATGTTATATAGCTACACAGAGGGAGCCCCCAGACAAACTGCAGCAGTCATTTGGCTACTTAATTTCAGTTCCAGGAGGGTGGGTGAGCTCTACATGTTGAAACAAATCACCACTGGTCGACCAGTGTGTCTGAATTTTTATTAGATCTTTACATTCCATAGCCTTTATTCCTGTTTTAAATAGGCCATTTGTTTGTGTGTGTTTTTTGTTAACTTTAATAATAGTTTCATATCCTCCTCCATAGGAACATAGGATGGATGTCTTGCAAAAATAGTAAATAGAATACCATTGTCACAACTGTAAACAATCCAGATAAAATCTTATAGACCTCTGTAAGCAAGTCTTAATACTAATAATATGAGCTGGCAAGCATTCCTTAGCCAGTAAAAAATCGGGGAATGGGGATATATGTTGCATTCAGCATGGGAAAAGTTGGTCCTGTGTTATGTTCATCCCATAATTCTGGGCACTCTAATCCACATTGTGATGTCATTGTGCCATATATTTCCCAGCACCACCTACTCCACTGTTAGAGATAAAGAGAAGACATCAGTCAGTGGCCTAAACATTACAGGAAAAGATGCAACCAGAGTTACTACAAAGCCCTATGAAAACCTGGGTAACGATGTGTATCTTCAAGTGGTGATTACGATGTGCTGTACACAACTTTGTTGTTATATTCAATGCCTTAAGAATGTATTTATGTAAGAATCCAAGGTCATTAGGTTTAAAATGATAAAGAACTGAGAATTATCTGCAGTCTAATGTGAGAAATCAGCTCATGTGTTCCCAAACTGTTATTTTGCTATCAGGATTTGCTTGGGACACTTAGAGACATTTGTGCACTTGGTTGAACTTTCACCTCTGGAAGCAGTACCACCTAAGTCTTCCCTTTTCCTTCATGAACCACAGCTGATTGTGCCACCCTTTGGAGTATATTCAACTGCAGCCTTCTAAATGGTTGGTGCAGATACTGTATTCTCCTTTTCAGAAATGGTAATTCTAATGAGTGAAACAGTACGAAGCGATACAGTGAAAATGTTACAAAGAAAAGAGCACAACTCCTGCTGGGATATATGCCTGCCTTAACTACCAGAAGACACTCTATCTGTTGCCTTCCAACTCTCTACTAATGACAGCAGATCAGTGCTGTAATGGAATTATAGTTGGCACAGTGCACATTCGGTCGACAAGAAATGAGGTGGAAAAGAAAAAGCCAAAAGAGCATTAGAAAAATAACACCCTACTTCTCACGTCTGTTGAACATAATCAATACCAGTCAAATTTGGCTAGACAGGTGAAGGCACAAATTATTTTTTATTCAGCGCCTGCTTTTCAGATTTACACTTTTTCCAATTATCTCCCAATGTGGCATTGGAAGGATTATTTGTAGCTCTGGCAGAAGAAATAAGTAACAAAAAGCATCTGCTCCACAGTAATCTGATCTGAATTCTCAATCTCTAAAAGCAGAAGAGAGCCCAGGATTTGTGCATTGTAAGATGACTTCTGTACTTGATATAATTTTATTATATGATGAAAAGGAGTAGCACTATCTGCTACCTAACCTTGGAAATGTCAATTGCAACAAAATATTTGTTTATGATAGTGTTCACACCCCGTTTGACTAGTCTAGAATCAGGCACCCGAAGATAATTATTGCTAATTGCTAACACAGTGGCAGCTCTGTCTGTGCTTTGGGCACCCATTTGCCTTTCTCCCTTTCTCTGATGGCGGGTCCTTCAGAGTAAGGCATTCTGGGAAATGTTGCAAGCTCACGGCAATGCTAGATATTGCTTTTTAAAAAATACTTTAAAATGTGAAGCTGCTTTAGTAAATATGTGCTTTTTACAAAATTTAAAAGGCAACTTCTAGCTGCACCCACCTTGCCCAGAATGCCTTGCTCTGAAGGACCCTGACTGTTCCTCAGAGTGAAACAGAAGGAAGGGGAAGATGGAGAATGAGGCACCACTGATGCTGCCAACCATGTTGCTGGAGACACAACAATGAGCAAGCGGGGAGCAGTGCAAGCCCATCCCTACTCATAAGTAAATAAATAATAATAATAATTGGTACAAACAGAACCAAGATTCAAATTGATTGTGATGGGTTAAACATAGGGCCAAAGCAAACAAGATGAAATTCAGCAAAGATAAATCTAAATTCCTGCTTTTAGGTAACAAGATCTAGGCATATATATAGGAAGATGGAGACCTGGATTGGCAGCAATGCATGGTGAAAAGGATCTAGGTGTTTTAGATGATCTTAAGCTGGAGAGGGACGTGGTTGGCGCTGTGGGTTATACCACAGAGCCTAGGACTTGCCAATCAGAAGGTCGGCGGTTCGAATCCCCGTGATGGGGTGAGCTTCCATTGCTTGATCCCTACTCTTGCCAACCTAGCAGTTCGAAAGCACGTCAGAGTGCAAGTAGATAAATAAGTACCGCTCTGGCGGGAAGGTAAACGGCGTTTCTGTGCACTGCTCTGGTTCGCCAGACTAAGTGGCTTAGTCATGCTGGCCACATGACCTGGAAACTGTACACCGGCTCCCTTGGCCAATAAAGCGAGATGAGCGCCGCAACCCCAGAGTTGGTCACGACAGGACCTAATGGTCAGGGGTACCTTTACCTTTAAGCTGGACATGAGCCAGTCATTCAAACAATGTAGATTGCATTAACAGGAGCAGAGTGCCCTGTTAGTCAGAAGTAATAGTTCCATTCTGTTCTTCTCTGGCCAGACAGCATCTGGAATGCTATGTCCAGTTCTGGGTGCCATTTTTAAGAAGCATATACACCAACTGTAGCATGCCCAGAGGAGAGCAACCAAGATTATGTGAGTTTGGAAACCACATCCTTTGAACAACTTTTGAGAGTGCTGGGTATGTTGACCATGAAAAAGAGAGTGTGAATGGGAAACAAATATATGAAGGAAGAAGATGGATAAAGCATATTATCTGTTGCTCCTATCAGGTATAACTGGGGGCAGACAACAGCAGGGTGCAGGGATAGGATTGTTACCTCCCAAGAGTCATCCAGCCAGAATGCTGGCCTAGACAGAACAGAAGGTTCTGATACTGTGCTCAGTGTGATGATATATTATTCTAATGTGTTGATAAGGACACAAAAAAGCCTAAGGTCAATGCAGTCTGCTGAAACTAATGTGATGCTCATGCACTCAGAAACACTGTATTTCAGTTAATGCTGCATTTTCAACAGCAACTGCAATTTTAAATTACAAGGGAATGAGGCCCTAGCTCAGTGCTTTACCTGAAAAAGGTTCTCTAAGGATGTCAGGAGGAAAAGGCATCTGCTTCAGACCTTGGGAACTGTAGCTGGCCAAATCAGACATGACTAAACTAGACTGAACAACGGTCTTACTCAGGATAAGGCAGCTTCTTCATATATATTTAAACCACCAGTGTGGTGTGTATTTCAAATTCAGATGTAGATACACATGCCAAGAACAGCAGGCAAACAGCACTTTCCTTCAAACAAACTTTTCTGCAAATAAAAAGCTCTGCCCGGATAAACCCTCAGGAAATCAATTCCCAAATGGCCAGGCAATCCCCAGTCGCCTGTTTCAGCATTCTTTTTTTTTTGTCACAAATTGTGTTGACAGCTGGTAGCTCTAACTTTCAAGCCATTGATCTGCACAATGCATATTGAGCAAGATGCACCTTGTTATAGGGGTGCCCTTACATTCGGAAGGAAGCGGTGGATAACAGCAAAAGCCCCAGAGACCTGACAGATGGGTTATTTGTATGCATCCTTCCTTGACAGCCGTAGGTTCTGTGACATATGGAAACCACAATGGACATGCTTTGATTGGGGATAAAAAAAATACTTAGCTTAATGAAAAGGACAGGGATGGAATATTTGCACGTCATGATACAACTGTTTAAAAACTAAAGGGCCATGCACGCCTTCTGAAAAGGCGTGAGAATCATATGCGGATCATCTAAAATATCAAGGCAGAGGAAGCTACATGTTTCTTGTCTCCTTGATCACAAATCATGGAGCAGCAATGAAACAGAGCAGGGGAGAAATAAAACCTGGTGTGTCTTTGCCAAACATTGGGCAGTGAAGTTTTTCAATATGTGTTTTCTTATGACAATATTTAAACTATCATACCCTTCATTTAGAAATACAGTGGTACCTCGGGTTACATACGCTTCAGGTTACAGACTCTGCTAACCCAGAAATAGTGCTTCGGGTTAAGAACTTTGCTTCAGGATGAGAACAGAAATCATGCTCCAGCAGCGCGGCGGCAGCAGGAGGCCCCATTAGCTAAAGTGGTGCTTCAGGTTAAGAACAGTTTCAGGTTAAGTACGGACCTCCGGAACGAATTAAGTACTTAACCCGAGGTACCACTGTATGTGTTTATAGTATTGTTGTTGCTAACTGATTTGTATTTACATACCTAGATCAGGTCTGGATGCGGAGTAATTATTTAGGGCAATATAATAGAAACATCCACACACACAAATGAAGATCTTGAGCTAATGTGAAATTTTGGCAAGAATAATGTCTTTAAAAAATAAGAGAATACCACACCTTGCCATGTGCCTTTCTTCACAGAATTTTATCTTTCATAGCTTCATTTTTCTAGTGAATTTGGTGAGGAAGAACATTAGTGTTGCTACATGAAAGTGAATGTCACAGAATTTGAAACCGTTTTTGCAACATTCTCACTCAAATCCCGCAGTCTGGGAAATTGCTTGAATATCCATGTATCAACATATTTATCTCAGCCCTGGCCAAGAAAGATATATAGTCTGCTTGCTCTGAGTCAATGCCCGCAAGTCCAAAAGTGTTCTCACTCTTGTAATATGGTATGTGTATATTCAACTCACTATTTTTCATTAATTTCAGTATATACACAATGAACTTAAGTGCTGCAAAAAGTTCATTGCCCTTGCTGACAGGCCATTTTTCACCACACTGGCCTAAATCCATTCCGTAAGATTATTACTTATTTTTATACTTCAGCCACTCAGAGATTCATATGTGGTTCCCATCCCTCCACCTTCTTCATTAAACTTCATTGTATTTTCTTCTGTGCTTTCTGTTGCTCTCAGATCTTCTCAGTTCCAGCTGCTCTCTGATCCTGCGTTCAGTCTTTGTTCTTACAGCAACTGGGCCATTTATTACTATTTCCCTTTTGGACTTGAGGGGATTTTCTTTTGTAAACGTTTCCACAGGTTCAACATTCTTTTTTGCTGGAGTACTTTTCTTAGCTGCTGCATGGAGGTGCACCCAGTGGGATTCTTTCAAGTAGTCAACCTTCAACAACTAGACATGAACTTCATGCATTGTGCAGTCCCAGTCTACTGTCTGTCCAAATATGCTGGTGTCAGAAAGGATGGACAAGGTGGAAAATGCAGAAATGTGCAATAGAATAGGCCTGGCCCTATCATTTGGCAAAGGCAGATATTGGGGGGCAGGGATTGGCAGAGATGTGTTTTGAAGGACAGAGCTATGTGTCCCACATGAAATAATATAGTAGAGTTGGAAGGGACTATGAGGGTCATCTAGTCCAACCCCCTGCAATGCATAATTCTTTTGCCCATGACCTTGTCCTACTGCCCTCAGAGACAGTGGAGGATGCTGACGCATCAGCAGTTTTGAGAAAAGATTCAAGTGTCAGTCCAGTTGGATTCTGTATGTAGAATGGAGGGGCCACCATCTTGTCCTTTGCCTGAGGTAGCCAAGTATCTGGAACCAGAGCTGAAAGGAATCCCATGAACTATGAATCCTAAGGGAGCTCAGAAACTGTCATAGTCATTAACTCCAGCTTTTGCTGGTACTGTCGACCAATCAGGTAACTTCCCAGACTGTCACTATTGTGCAGGTATGATTCAACTGTATACCAGCAAATTTAGGTTGTGAAACTGAAGTAGATTTGGTGCTTTTGTGCAGGAAACCCACATCTTTTGCAGCAGGTCAAGGTGGAGATTTTGTGATAAGAAAAATGACAGGAAAAAGCACTGGAAAGTGTGGGATAATGATGACATTAGATAACCACCGCACAGACATGAAAACCCAAACATCAATGCACAGGAACATTGTATAACTTCCATACTATTTTTTTGCAAACAATTCCAGGACTTCCAAGTGTCTATTTTCCAGGGTCATCCCTGATTTAGAAAAGCCGTCCCAGTTTCTGATTTGATCTGGGAATGTCCCAATTTTCCTTAGGATGTCCCTATTTTCATTGGTAAAATGTTGGTGGGTTATCTGACCCCCAAGCTGTCTGAAGGCAATCCTGTATAGGGAAGGTTTTGTAAAAAAAATGTTTAATGTTTTATTATGCTTTTATATATCTTGGAAGCTGCCCAGAGTGGCTGGGGCAGCCAAGTAAGATGTATGGGGTATAAATAGTAAAATCATCCTTATGGAATGGGACATCCCTATTTTCATCAGAGAAATGTTGGAGGGTATGCAATTCAAAATAAATGCTTAATAAATACATCACCCAGAAAAGCCTTAAATAAGCTTGGTTACTTTGACTGCTTTGAGCATGAAAAGTAGCAAGTAGTTTGAAAGACGTAAGAGACTTTAGTAATTCAGATTTGATGTTTGGAAATAAATATTACATGTTCTTCAGGTACTTATTTGTAATGTTAAGGTCTTATAATCAAGACATTTACATTGCTCTTCACATAGCATATTTTCACATTTCAAGTCTTTGGCCAGTACCATATTTCCAATAGTAGTGTAACAGAACTTTTAATTTCCTCTTTCCTCAATAAAACAACAGAAGTGGGAAGGGAAACTGGATTTTTGTTCTTTTTTGGATAGGAGTCTTGAGCTATTTTGTTATGAGAACATTTCCAGAGTAGAACTCTCAAGGCAGCATAATCTACCACAGCCAACGGGCCATTTCTTCACAGAAAGTGTTGTTCTGACTATTCCTTACAATAAAATATGGAATTCAAGGCAACAGAAGTATCACATATGGGTTCATCTTTTTATATGCCTGTGGTTTATATATTGCAACATTGTTATGATTTACTTTCAACGAAGGGATAAAGCAGGATAAATAAACCTCATTTAGTTTGTGAGTTCAGTTATTATTTTGCCGGTTGTACAGATCAGAAACAGAGTGGATTTTTATATTAAGCAGAGGGGATATCATGCATAGGGGATATGAAATGGAAATGCAATGCAGGAGTGGCTAACTTAGTTTGGGGGTCTGATCAGGCTTACAAGACCTCATCTGTTCTCACACCAGAAGCAAAAACAAAGAAGGTATCAAAGTAGACAAATAACTGGGATGGACAAAGCGGTTTAGACCTCTCCACCCAGCCCAGTGCACTAAAGGGCGTGCAAATCAATCATATTCATCATTCGGTGAGCAGGAACAGAACAATAACCCATTCAGCTGATCTGCATGGATCAGCTGGAGAGAGAGAGTCGTGTGTGTGTGTGTGTGTGTGTGTGTGTGTGTGTGAATGCATGTGTGTGCATGTGAGAGTGGGTTGGCTATACCTAGTGCTGGCATGTGGCCAATAACTAATGTGGCCCTCGGGCCAGAAAAGGTTTCCCACTACAGTCAAACCTCGGATCCCAAATGTCTCTGTTTTGGAACGTTTTGGATCTTGAATGCTGAAAACTAAGAAGTAAATGCTCCGGTTTTCAGAAGCTGAACATCCAGCGCGGCTTCTGCTTGAGTGCAGGAAGCTCCTGCAACCAATCAGAATCCACGCCTCGGTTGTCAAACATTTCGGAAGCCGAACAGGTTTCCAGAACGGATTACGTTTGACAACCAAGGTTTGACTGTACGCTTTTTCTTTTCTGCTCCTGCCACTGTTCACTCTTGTGGCACACAAGCATCTGTGTATTACCAGATGTCATTGATATTGGAGAAATACTGTGAATTTTGACAGCTTCTATATATCATTATCATTTATTACATTGCTATCCCACCAACCAAACAGCAAAAACAATTTTAAAATGTCAAAAACCTTTGAAAACAATAAGATATATTCACACCTAAATACAGTGGTACCTCGGGTTAAGTACTTAATTTGTTCCAGAGGTCTCTTCTTAACCTGAAGCACCACTTTAGCTAATGGGGCCTCCCGCTGCTGCTGCGCCACCAGAGCCCAATTTCTGTTCTTATCCTGAAACAAAGTTCTTAACCTGAAGCACTCTTTCTGGGTTAGCGGAGTGTGTAACCTGAAGAGTATGTAACCTGAAACGTATGTAACTCGAGGTACCACTGTAATTTCAAGGTTGTCTGGAACAATATGTTTCAGCTTTCAAATGCCCAGATGAACAGGAATGTTAATAAATTTCACAATGTTAAGGGAGGAGGGAAGAAGATCTCACAAGGGAGGGCATTCCATAAGCGGGGAGCCACTACCAAGAAGGACCTGTCATGGGCAGCACTGGCAGGGCAGCACCCAGTGGCAGCAGCACCAGCAAGGCCTCTTCTATATGGACTGCGGGTTCCATCTTGTCCTTCATTTCAGTCAGTACAATACCTTGGGCCAACCCCAAGGGTAAGAGGGATGACACACTTACTTTTTGAAGTTGGCATTGCACTGACACTGCTGTGCTGATTAAAGGTTTTCAGCAAAGGTCTGTAATGGTGATCACATAATGGTGGGAAACAAGGAGTAGGAATGATTCTTACAGCAGATTCTTTACAATGATGAATTTTTGGAAATAGCAGAAGATTCTTTGCAAGGTCTTCATTTGTCTCTGGACGCTTCTTGCACTGTTTAACAATAAGTCCTTCTTTTTCCTTTCTCCTCCTGTGATGAGGCTGCATTTTAATATTTTAATGTTTCAGTATTTTAATTGTTGTATTTTAATCTTGTTTTTAAGTTGTATTCAATCAACTTGTTTTTATTATAGCTTGTTAGCCGCCCTGAGCCCGGCCTTGGCTAGGGAGGGCGGGGTATAAATAAAAAGTATTATTATTATTATTATTATTATTATTATTCACGAAGCTTTATGGAACTGTAACATATTGCTGGAAATCATCTTGAAGGTGGCATCTCATGGTTTTAAAAAGAACATTCTATTGAGATATCAGCAAGCGTGGATAGAAAATAACAGGGCATTGTTGACTGAATTTCTTAATAGTCATCATCGGTAGTCAAATAAGAGATTGCCATGCACCAGAAGGGTTCTTTCATATTATATGGAAGCAATCTTATATGTGCAATACCAAATTGTACTGCAAGTTATGTATACGCACCATATGTATACGTGAGTTAATTATGCAAACATGGTTGATACATTAAATAAAAATTTAAGCAGCTACTGTTTTTCTAATGGTCTTAGATTTGATATACTGTGCTCATTGACTGCAGTTTCACAAGGAATTATTGCCTTATCACAACTGCCTGCTTTCCTAAGTAATCACATTATAGACTTTTCACATAAAGTGGCGTTAATCTCCTTTCCCCCAACATGTGGCATGAAGAGTATTCTGCCAGAACATCAGAAGGAAACTAGATTAGAAACAGCAATGCTTTCACAAGAAGTTTAAAACTCGGATATACTGCTGAAGGCATACTGGTTTTTAGCCTGTAGAAATTATGGCTTATTATTTTCCCCCTTTATGAATGGTAAATGGGAAAGAGAAGGCTTGGAATCAGTGTTACAAAGGTGTGGGGGTGGAAATACCATCAAAAATGACAAAAAGTTTTTTTAAAGTACAGGAATATGCACTTCCTAGCATCTTTGTCTAGTTGGGTAGTAAGGAGCAAGGAGCCCATCCGTGCTAAATCCAGATCCTACAGATCCTACCCAATGCCTCCAGCACTAGTCAAAAAGTTGAGGCAATATCACAAGATGTAATTAAAGACATCACAAAGAAAATTTCCACGAGGAAGGCAAAATCCCACTAGGTAAACAAAACCCCACAACACTTAAGCCAACTGTTGTTGTCAGTAAAAATTCATTTGTAGCCCCATGAACCGGCAGCTAACTGCTGTCCACAGCAAGGTGATGCTCTCCAGAAGACAAGAGCAGGTGAGAAGGAAATCCTTCATGATGACTTCAAAGCCAGGCTAAGATCTCTATGTATGGCTCAGGAGTGGATCTGAAGGAAGAGCTCTCTCTGGTCTGCTCTCTGGAGACCAATGAACACAGCCAACTGGTTCCTAAGGTGGGACCTAGGCCACATAATGATCAGATGACTGCCCTAGAGAGACTGCTTTCAAAACATCTCTCCTTTCCACTCACTTCCATGCACCAAGTGTAACCCAGCCTACCCAGTACTTGAAGAGCCAGTAATAAATATTTACACAAAAACCAAAATATTCCATATAAACCAGTTTAAGGAAAAATTACTTTATACACAGGTGGTAGAAGGCACCAGTTAAGGTGAGGTGCATATATTTAATAAAATAGGATAAATGTTGGAGGTGTCAACATTTTCATATTCCATGGACTTGACTGACAGGATGAATAAACAGGTTGGCTCGAAGTGACCCTAGTGAAATTTCAGCCAAGCTGTGAACTACTTGAGGAAGGACACAGGTTGATCTACACAGAGCTTGTTCTCCACCAGCTCTCTGCACAGCTGTCAAGGTTTCCCTTTTTTAAGCGAAATTCCCTTATTCTGAATAGGATTCCTTGCAAGAAAGGGGGAAGGTTTATAGCTATGGCTCTCTGCATCCCATAAAATATTATGGATGGTATAGAATATTTCTGAATCTGAGAACAGGTGTCTATGGAACATAAAATACTCTTCAAATCTCTTGGGGTAGTTTTGCAGCACCTCTGCTTATTACATACCAATTGTTACGAACAATTAGCAATAACAAAGGGGTAGAGTAAAGCCAATATGGATTTTCACGTCAACCTCACCTGCAAGTGTTTGGACAATTATTTTGCACAAAAAGTAAAATGGTTTACAGAGAGGTCGAGTACATTCATTGATCAGCACAGCAGGCCAGATGTCAGGGACTCCTGGGTGTTGTTCCTGCTTGCTGTTCTAATTTGTTTTCAAATTACCTCTCTGAGACCCGGTTTATTCATCTGTGAAAATTGCTCAGTATGGATATTTACTGCAGAGGTATGCAGAGACACTCAATGTTATGAAACATTCAGTAGCCTTAATATAATTTAAAATTACAAACTGTTACTATTAGGTCAAACCCCAAACCCCAAATTTGATCTCAGTGCTTTTAAAAACTCTGTCCTCCTCAGTTCTCGACCAAATTCTGCCTTGCAGACGTTGAAGAACAAAATGTTTATTAGCCTTCCTGTTTGCACATACAATGGGTCCCAAAAAAGCTTGAACAGTGGGCCCACAAAGCTACTTGCTCTGACAGATGTCAATGCATCAGAAGTAAACATTTCATTGTACTGAGGGCAACTCAGTGTCATCACCAGAAGGGCTGTAATTCTCCTGGATGTTTTGTATTTCAGGAATATTAGAGCCACGGAACATTAAGATGCTAAATGAAGCCTAATATTTTAATAAGTTGAACAGTGCCCAAGCCTGTTTATGAAAACCTATTTCAAATGCAGTAAGAGTTGTGTCTCTGAAGAAACATGATGTGGCAGAGAGTGAGAGGTGTCCTCAATCTTTTAGTAAGGACAGACACTGCTATTTAGTAATGAAACTGATTTTTTTTCTACATAAAACCCACTTGAGACCTAGAGTATTTACAGGCAATAACACAAACAAGATGGGCTTCTTTTTCCCATCCATGTTGCCTCAAAGGCAGATGTCCCTCCTACAGTTATTAACTTTTCCAAGACTTAGTACAAACCATAAGCTTTTAAAAATCTATAGCTGTGTACACATTACCACTCACTCTAGCTCCATGAGCTCCCACTGCTGATGGTTGAAGCCATGTACACATGATGTTAGCCACAAACCACATCCATCCTTCAGCTGCTTGAGAAATGTTTTGTGTGTTCTCCCTCACAACTGGCTTCCATCCAATTTGATAACACAAGCCACATTCGTGTTTAAGTTAAACTGAGATGTATACATTTGAGACAGGCATTGTGCATGTGAAGATGATAGCTTCATGAGTTGGATGTTGCAGGTGTGGGGAAACCAAATAGGTAATGGATATTCGGTGAAGACAACCCTACCACTTTTCTGGTGGGTACAGCAACATACATGTCATAGTCTAGTGCTGAGCAACAATGAGCATTGCTCAGTGGAGTGGGAGGCCAGCCAAACAGAAGAGTCTCTAAGGTGTACTTGCCTGGAGGCAGATTCCATATCCAAAGTCAGGTTCAGTCCTAGGGTCGGGCAAACAGCAGTCCGCATGGTTAGATGGTCTAGGGCAGGGGTCAGCAAACCTTTTCAGCAGGGGGCTGGCCCACTGTCCATCAGACCTTGTGGGGAGGCAGACTATATTTGGGGGGGAATGAACGAATTCCTATGCCCCACAAATAACCCAGAGATGCATTTTAAATGAAAGGAAACACTCTACTCATGTAAAAACACACTGATTCCTGGACCATCTGTGGGCCGGATTTAGAAGGCGATTGGGCCGTATCCGGACCCCGGGCCTTAGTTTGCCTACCCATGGTCTAGGGCTCAGAGAAACCAAGAGTCAAGATGAGCAGGAAGCAGTGAGGTAGGGCCAAGAACTACAAGCATTATCACCAGCATCTGACTGCTGCTGGCAGCTCTGCTTAAGAAGGCTAATAATAATAATAATAATAATAATAATAATAATAATAATAATAATAATTTATTTGTATCCTGCCCTCCCTGGTCAAAGCTGGGCTCAGAGCAGCTGACATCCTATAAATAGGACAATATGCATAATACAATATACAATATGCAAATAAAATAACATTCAATATTCATTAAAATAAGATAGAATAATATTAAATATCAGCATTTCAAAATTAAACAGAAATCCACTCTTAACAGTTACAATAAGTAATTTCTAAATTCCAATCAATAAAACACAGCAAACCACAGTGCACAACAGAATACAATACAAAATGAGAAGCAGAGACTGGAAGGTGGTTCTCATCAGACCTTCTCCTCTGAGTCCTTGAAGGCCGATCGGCTGCAGTCATTCTGCCTTCTCCCTCTTCAGGCTGTTGTTCAGCAGGCGAAGCTGACTCCTGACCCATGACAATGCAACTTGAAATGCCGCAGGAAGGAAATGACCTTGGTAATTTTCAAACTACTAATATGTACATAGCTTATTCACTCACAGGGTAAAATTCTGGCCCTAAATGGAGACAGGAGCAATTTATTCCATTTTGTTAGTGCTTAGGAAGAGAAATGATGCTGCTCAAAAACAGGGTGAGAATTTTTACCAGTACTGTGATTTCAGGAAAATGTTTTTCAGATTGTTTTCTTTGCATATTTAGCTGCTTTGTGTACAATGGGTGAGGATTTGTTAGGCATACACTAAAATATAATTAAATATTAAAGAGAAAGACTGTCATTGAAGCCAGGTCCCTGAATGGTGGCTTTAAAATTAAAGCAAACCCAAAAATCCTTGTAAACAGAAGCATGAGGTTCTGCATTTTTGTATCCTTTGAACAGATGGTCACATCGTCCACTTTGACGACATGATCATCTGTGTAGGCAGAAGATTTGACAGTGATGGTCTCTGTTAGAGGCTCATATACACCCTTTGTAACTGGATGTGCTTTTATTCACATTTTTGTAAGTTTGATGCTTCAACCATTGATAATCACAGAAGCATGCTGGGACCATAGAATATCACAGGGTTTTACTTTTCAAAATGCTTACTCTGGACTTTATTTTATTGACTTTAGTGGGACTCCAGATGCAAATGTCTTTATTTATACCCAGAATGCGGAGCTTGCGGCATTCCAGATTTGGTGTGGCTCCAACTCCCATTAGACTGAACCAACATGGCTACCAGTCAGTGATGATGGAAGCTGTAATCCAACAACATCTGGAGGGCCACATGGTCTGCACCCTGGATGTACTTATTGTCTTCATGTTTAGGCATCCAAAGTCATTTACATTTAAAGTACAATTATTCTTATTACTATTTTTTTTACAAAAGTTATAACAGAAAATGTTAGTGGTCTCTTCAGGAGCTGATGGCAAGAGTTCCCTGGCCTGGAATTTTCCTCTCCTACAGTTTGAAGACAAAACTTAACTTCTTTCAGGTTGTGAAAGAAAAAGAAGAAGGTTATAATTATTCAAAGAATGCAAATCTTAAAGTACAGTATTGTTGTTTTTAATGAAATACAATTCCTGAGAGCTTTTGAGGTACTAGACTTCATTGCTTGTTGTGCATTGCTTACCTTTATTTAGTTTAACAACAGACATCAATAAGCAGATGGTTAATCACTTCTAATTTTTTATGTCTTTTAAAATGTCATTGTTAATTCATGTGGACCCTTTTATCCCCCAAATCCTTCAATTATTTAGACTGCAGTCCTCTTGGGGACTGAGGTATTTGCATTTGGGGAAACTGCTATATGCTACACTGAGTTGAAAGGATACACTGGGACAAAAATCCAAGTAATAATATAACTTAAAGACCATTTCCACTCTAGCTATGGAAGTAACCAACACCTTCATTATTCACAGTAACTAAAAGAAGAATATTTATCCACCATCTTTCCATTTCCCAAGGGACTCTATTAAAGTAGGCTTTAGGGTCTAAAGCAACCTTCTTCCCTAGGTTTCCTCCCGTGACCCTTGGCTATGCTGTCTGGGGATGATGGAAGTTGCAGTCAAACATCTACGTAGCTTTAAATACAATTGACAGTGGTATCCTGCTAAACCAGCTTTATAGGGGACACTGATTATATTCAGTTCTGTTTCTCCATAGGAGAGACCATGCAGGCCATGAGCCAGTGCCTGGACGCAGTGGTGGGGTGGACGAGGGGAAAGGAAGCTGAGTTTGAGTCCTGGCAAAATGGAGGCACTGTGGGAAAGCAGTTCCCATGTCAAAGAAATTGGTCAATTGCCTTTCCTGGGTGGAGTTGCATTCTCCTGGAGTGCACACCAACTGGGGATGCTTCTGGACCCAGCTCTGTCACTGGAGGCCCAGGTACACTAGAAACATCTTTCCCCAGCTGTGACTGGTGCATCTGCTATGACCTTTCTTGAACCAGATATTGGTGACTTCAAGACTGAATTACTGCTAGGCACTCTATGTGGAGCTTCCCTTGTGCTTGATCCACAAACTGCAGTTAGCACAAATGCTGCAGCATAGATGCTCAGAGACCTTGCCAGACCAAGTTCTACTGGTATATAAAGCCCTTTTCAGTTAGGAACCAGTTTATTTGCCAGATCATTGAACTTCGATCTGCAGAACTGAGAATGTTACAGGTGCCACACAATAGTACTGTATTCTTGTAAGAAATAATTATTTTAGTGTGGCAGCACCTACACTTTGGATCTCCCTGCCTGATGACATCAAGAACTTGCCTTCTTTTTAGTGCCTGTTTAAGCCACATAAATCTTACTATGTTTTGATCTCTTTTTAGTTTGCTGCTGATTCTAATTGTTTTGTAAACATTTTTGATTACCTGTTTTCAACTGTTTTTATTGATAATTTTAATATTTTGTGCAAAGTGTCTTCTAATCAAGTAGTATGTAAATTTTGTAAAATGAAGAACTGAAAATCCGGGTCTGGGGATTGAAGGCTCGAGAAGGCTGGTCTAAAAGGCATGCGATGAAGGCAATCCTGGATGAAAAAAATTCCTGAAATCGTATGTTCAATGCCGTAAGTTCCCATCATGGAAGAAAGCTGAGATACTGTGTGTGTGTGTGGTTTCACATGAGCTGAACGAATCCAAGCACAAATTCAGTGTATGCCATAGAGCGGTGGAGGCACAAGTTAGGGAGCCTGCAAGGGCACTGCCAGGGGAAGAAGGCTCAGATCCAGGGGACTGGTGGTGAGACAATGGTAAGTGGTTAGAGGTAGGCAAAGGAGCAGACTAGGAGGAGGAGGTGTCAGAAGTTGAAAAGTAACAGGGTTTAGTGAGCAGAAAGCAGTCCAGAGAGCAGTCCAGAATTGGAGGCAGAAGCAGAGAGGGGTCAAGAGGCAGAGTGGAGGCAGGCTGCTGAAGAAGCCAGCTTATCTCCATCCTGCTGTAGACCAACTCCACTCCCCCTTGGTCTCTCAGAACATGCAAAGAAAAGAGAAACAAGATGAAAGAGCCTCAAGTTTCTGGGTAGGAACCAGGGGATGGGTCTTAGAGAGCTGTTTGAAGACAGGGATCTTCAATCCTCACAACCGTATCATTGGGGCAAGACCTACTGGGGAAAGTTGCTGTAATTACTAGGCCTGAGTTTCTTTTAATAAAGAGTTAACTTCACTGATGGGTGTTGTATTGCTGATGTGCCCCTGACTCTGTCTCCTGACAGTGTTTCAGCCTTTTGAAGTGTTCAAATATTTATATTTTTTAAACCTACACATGGCCTATGCACAGCATGCTCTTGCCTCACACTGTTTGTGTGTTAACCATCACATTTCCATTTATCTCATATTTTGCTGTTCAATATCTTCAGGTAAAAGATGATCAAATACTGGGTAGATGTAAATGGAACATTTAACTTGGGTTTTACATCTTCAAATGTGTATACCCGCTTATATTTAATTATATAAAAACAGGGACACAATTATGCATCTGGATCCTATACATTCAGTTGCATACATGTAAGCACATTTAGCTGTATACAAGTAACATGCAATTTTATTTCAGTGAATGTGCAGAAGTCAGGAGCTCCCAGTTCCCTAGACTCCTTGTATTCTTTATTGTACATAAATCTGAAAGGGACTTCTGTATCCCCACTTTTATCTTGAATATTCTACATCTCCCCCTCCCACTTGAATCTATTTTAACAGAGTTAAAAATGAAAATGTCCAGGACAAAAAAACTGTGAAAAAGCCTTTTAGGCCAGATTAAAATGCATTCTAATATTTACATTCTGAGAACTGGGAAGTCAATTCAATTTTTCCAAGCATACTTCCCAATTATGAAAAACCATTTGTTTTGTGCAAAGACAGCCCTGTATACATATTGCGAAGTACACTTGTCCATCTGCTCAGATGATATTTTAAGAGGGTGATCATCTTTACCTAATCATTTATGTAGGCAATATCAATAGCTCATGACCCGAGGGCTTTTCATCATCAGTCAGCTTTCCCTTAACTTCTAGTTTAAATAATCCCCCTTAAACCTCATTAATTTCCTGTCCCAGCTGTCTGGATGCACTGTACTTAAGGTGTGAGCCTAATCCTCCAGCATAGGTTCTTGCTTTCATAGCATGCTCTCCAGTCCCTTTGATATTTGACATTTTCAAAAGACAGGCAACCAGACCTTCATTTTGCTTCGATCTAACTGAACGAATTAAACTTCATCGCCTTGGAAGCCTCCTAAGCCATTTTAATGGGAACAGAGTTAGGTTGGCACTGCTTAAATCTTATGAAAAGCTGAACCATACCATTTGCTCTGGGGAAACAGGACTGCTTCTAGATTACCTAAGCAAAAAGTAGGGAGGAAGAAAATGGCTTGAAGCCTCAGCTTTTAAAAAAGACTTGATGGCAAGTTTATAATTGTATGTCAACCAGCCATGGGGAGGGCAAAGTACTATGATCATATGCCTTATCAAATATTATACAGTTCCCAGATGCCTCGTTCTGATTCACAGCTCAGAATGGGCCATATAAGTCATGAGTTATTATCTAGCTATGTATTTTTAGATACTTAGATACTTTTCTTTATACAATGTCCTTATGGTGGCGTACAATCACGTCCATAAAAGAAAGGGAAACAAAAGTTTAACACAGGCTAAAAGCTCATGAAGGGTCTTTGCAACTCACGTAAAGCTTTAAAAGATGGTGCCAACAAAAGATGGTGCCAATCTCTTGCGTTTCCACAAATTGGGTGCACAGTAGAAAAGGTTATGTTCTACACCCCAACCTACAATGCTTTTGAAAGTGGTGTGATGCATAGCAGAACCCAAAACAATTGTGTTTCTGAAAAGGCTGGGACTCCTTTCCTTTTTCATCAGTCACACTGGTCCACTCAGTTGATTAAGCTGCCCAGAATACTGTGAATATGCCATTGTTTAATTGATAAAATGTGAAACCTTCATCACCAAAATGCAATGGAAGCCTGGTTTAAGATTTTTTGTACACCCACCAGCCCCCACAACTTTCTCCTTAAGATGGTCTACGTCCCAGCTTGAGATTATTGTTAACAGCATCCATGTCACAGATAATTTCCCACTGAGGGAATCAAAAAATCATTGTACTTGACAGTTGGTATGTTTTATCACTACAGTTGATGTAAGTCACTTAAACCTTTTGAAGTCTGATGATGAATATAGGACATAATAATTAATAGTCAACATCATCTTTACGGCTCTGTCTGATATGCATTAATTAGCACACAGGGCCTCTAGATTTACATCTGCACAAAATCAAAATATGGGGAATTTCCCCCACAGTAATATCACATGCAAATTCAGCACCTAATAGTTATGCAGGTCAAATAGGCCAGGAAAAAGTGCTGCCTGTTCAGTAGTCAGCGAAGGAAAGCCAAGTTAGTCATAACAATCTAGGCCATCTGTACTTGTGGATGGCAATAAAGAGGCGGGTGCATGAGAGGAATTAAATAGGCTGTTGCTCTATTCCATAAAATAACATTTTAAACATGTACTAAAACCAGTGATGAGCAGAATCAGAAATAGTTGTCCAGCCAATGACCTCCAGGGCGTGATCTGCCCCATCATGGCAAGCAGGTTGCCAGCCCAAATACCAGCTGTCCAGGCACTGCTGCCCAGGCAATACCCCACCTCACCATAAGACCATGACAGTTACTAGAACCATTCTGACCTCCCACTATCCTCTAGCCGATATGTTACATTGTAAGGTGTCTTACCTACATGAATGGTTTCTCCTTGATCACTGTCCCACTGCCCAAGTTGTGGCAAAGGAAAGGAAACCAATCAGCCTAACTCAGGTTCAACTTGTGCCCCCTTCCCATGCTTTGGGAAAAGGCCACTCACATAGGCCACTCTTGCAATGTGTGCATGGAAGATAAATCTATCAGGGCCTTCTAGACACAGTGACTAAGTTCTACCTACATTGGCACAGGTGCTATGCCTCCAAATCCCAAGTGGGATGTGTTCGGCTTCACCCAGGGCCTGCAAGTAGACTTCCCATAAGCATCTGGTTAATCACAGTGAGAACACAATGCTGGACTAAATGGCCCATTGGCATGACACAACAGGGCTCTTGTAAAAATTTCCTCCCCACCCCATAAAGGCAGCCAGATACCCTTGAGACAACTGCAACAAACCACAAGAGATATTTTTTGCCTTGCGACTTGCCATTATATTCATTGATTATAGTTTACTAATTCTTTATTGTAATTATCAAGTGTAAACTGTTTCATTATTATTTGCTGATAAATAATTTTACTGTTTATGATTATATTCTAATGGATTCATGAATATTGCTTTATTTGATACAAGTTGTTTATTTTAAAGTTATGTTTTTATTATGACTTTTTTGTATTGGACCAGATTGTTATTAGATGTGTGATCTTTGCTGTCTGTTTTGTTGTTTCTTCAGTTTGTAACCTTCCTTGTGTAATATAGAAAGGCAGTATACAAATTATAAGTGAAATGAAATGAAATGAAATATACTAACTACAAATAAAGAGTGCAGTCTCTTTGTTAAACAAATCCATATTTTTCTTACATTATGCAAATATTGCCATTGTGGATTTTGCTGTTTATCCATCTTGCCCTGCAATACTCTAAGGCAGGGATGGGGATCATGTGACCTTTCAGCAGAATCAGACCCAGCCAGCTTGGCCAGTGGCCAGGGGCGATGGGAGTAGTTCTGCCACAACAGCTGTAAAGCCACAGGTTCCCTGCCCTTGCTCTAAGGCAAAAGGTGTCTATTAAGCAAGTACAAGGAGAATTAAAATCTAATTATATGAAAGCTGGGTGTTGCATGGCTCAAGCAAGTCCTTCTTCCTATCACCAAGAATTTAAATTCAGAAACAAGAGGCCGGCTAATCCGTAACCATGTTTCAGCCCGCATAGCCCAAAGCATTTATTAATGGTCATAAAATTATTCAGCCTATTTTAAAACCTTGCCAGAGAATTACTGCAGTGACCTCCTTCTGCAGTAAATTACACAGGTTGGCTTTTTTGTGCTACGTGAAGAAATATTTCCTTTATACTGGTAATAAATTAACTGCTACTCTATTTCATGGGGTGACCCTTTGCGCTTGTGTTTATATGAGACGGTACAAAGGAGGAGGTGAGCATTTTTCACATTCCCTTTCATACATTTGAATACCATTTCACTGCACAAAAGAAATCTGTTCAGTAAGGCTGTGCAAGCCACCCCAATTCAGTTAGGGGCCGGATTCAGTGAGTGGGGGGCCAGAAGGAGATATTGCAGGCACAGAGTCTGGCCTGCATTGGCTCCTTCTCCCCTTCTATGCCCACTGCCCAAGCCACATGTTTAATTAGGGCTTAAAACTCTGCTTGAACATGTGGTTGGGCAGTGAGGGGTTGTATACCCTCCAACATTTCTCTGAGAAAAATAGGGTCATCCTATTCCATAATAATAATAATACCCCGCCCATCTGACTGGGCTGCCCTGGCCACTAAGGGTGGCCCCCAACATATATAAAAACATAATTAAACATTAAAGAACTTCTCTATACAGGGCTGCCTTGAGATGGATAACTCCATACCCTCCAACATTTCATCTGATAAAAATGGGAACATCCTAAGGAAAAGTGGATCAAATCGGAAATCAGGGCAGCTTCTGTAAATCCAGGACTGTTCCTGGAAAATAGGGACACTTGGAGGGTTTGGAGTTCAGGAGAAAATGCAAGTGGGACCCTTTTCCTGCATCATCTCCATCTTCCTCACCACCCAACTGCATGTTTAATATCTGCGCACTTTTGACAGTCTACATTGACTGGCAGTGACACTCCCATGTTGTGATCAGGGTATTTCCCAGCCCTACCGAGATGTGCCAGGGATTGGATCTGAGCCTGTCTCTATGAAAACTTTGTGCTCCACCACTGATCTATAGCCCCTTTCCAGTTCATGTCTTTCTCCATTCTCCTACCTTTACTGAATTTGCACAAAGGCAGGAAGTAACCATTATAGTTGCAGCACTGAGATGGACACAATGTCCTTGGCGTGTGATCCAAAGTGCTGATGGGCCAGGAGAGTGGGTTGGAAGCGTGTTCCAGAGGTCAGCCAGGAAAAGCCGTTTGCCACAGCCATGAAAGGGTGTCCTCATTGCCTTCAAAGCTGTGGGGTTTCTCCCTTCAGCCCAGTTAAATGGAAGGACATTTCTCAAACAACAGGAAAAGGGTATTTCCATTCCATTCACAATATAAGAAAATTCTGATAATGCTTCAGGCATTTTTAATTCTTTATAAAGTCCTGGGCTCTCAGAGGATACAAGAGAGAGAGAAAAACATCCTTTAGCTAAATGCACACTAGATGACTTCAAAGATTAGGAAGGGAAACCAAACAAGTTATTTATAGTCAGATAAAAAGAGAATGATTTTGAGAATGCAGGAGATACATAAATGGAAGGAGTGATGGACAAACCCTTCACAGCTCTATTTGAAATGGGCTCAAAATTTACGAACTTTTTTTGGCAAGTGCTTGGAAGAAGCTCATTGCTTTCAAGAGTTTACTCTTCCTGCTTTTAATGTTGGTATGCATGTCCTGATCATGCTGCATGTGTGCATACTGTGCATTCCCCTGGGAATTGCATTTGGGTTTCACCTGCCCTGCTTCCACCCAGGGCAGACAAAAGGGAAGAAAGTATTGTTGTTGTCGTTTAGTCGTGTCCGACTCTTTGTGACCCCATGGACCAGAGCACGCCAGGCACTCCTGTCTTCCACTGCCTCCCACAGTTTGGTCAAACTCATGTTTGTAGCTTCAAGAACACTGTCCAACCATCTTGTCTTCTGTCGTCCCCTTCTCCTTGTGCCCTCCATCTTTCCAAACATCAGGGTCTTTTCCAGGGAGTCTTCTCTTCTTATGAGGTGGCCAAAATATTGGAGCCTCAGCTTCAGGATCTGTCCCTCCAGTGAGCACTCAGGGCTGATTTCCTTAATAATGGATAGGTTTGATCTTCATGCAGTCCAGGAGACTCAGAAGAAGAAGAAGAGGAGGAGGAGGAGGAGTTTGGATTTGATATCCCGCCTTTCACTCCCTTTAAGGAGTCTCAAAGTAGCTAACATTCTCCTTTCCCTTCCTCCCCCACAACAAACACTCTGTGAGGTGAGTGGGGCTGAGAGACTTCAAAGAAGTGTGACTAGCCCAAGGTCACTCAGCAGCTGCATGTGGAGGAGCGGAGAGGCGAACCCAGTTCCCCAGATTATGAGACTACCGCTCTTAACTACTACACCACACTGACTCTCACAAGACTCTCACACTGACTCTCCAGCACCATAATTCAAAAGCATCAATTCTTCGGTGATCAGCCTTCTTTAGGGTCCAGTTCTCACTTCCATACATCACTACTGGGAAAACCATGGCTTTAACAATACGGACCTTTGTTGGCAAGGTGATGTCTTCTTTTTTAGATGCTGTCTAGGTTTATCATTGCTTTTCTTCCAAGAAGCAGGCGTCTTTTAATTTTGTGACTGCTGTCATCATGTGCAGTGATCATGGAGCCCAAGAAAGTAAAATCTCTCACTGCCTCCATTTCTTCCCCTTCTATTTGCCAGGAGGTGATGGGCCCAGTGGCCATGATCTTCGTTTTTTTGATGTTGAGCTTCAGACCATATTTTGCGCTCTCCTCTTTCACCCTCATTAAAAGGTTCTTTAATTCTTCCTCACTTTCTGCCATCAAGAAAGCATTAGGACCAGTAAAAGGAAGCACATATTCACACAGTACATAGTTCAACTATGGAATCGCTCCCACAGGAGGCAGCAATGGCCATCAACTTTAAAAGAGAATTAGGCAAATTCATAGAAGTAAAAGCAATCAGAACCCATGATGGCTATACTTTGCCTCCACAAACAGAGGCAGTATGCTGCTTTATGCCACTGCAGAACAGCTGGGGCAGGGAGGGAATGTTCTTTGCTTGGATTCTGCTTGAAGGCTTTCCAAGGGCATCTGGTTGGCTGCTGTAAGAACATGATGCTGGACTAGATGGACTAGATGGACCTGATACAGCAGGCCTCTTGTGTTCTTGAAGGACAAATAGCACACAGATGTGTTAAAGAAATGAGAAAAAATTGACAAATCTGGAAGATACTCACCAAACAAGAGTGTGGGTGGTCTGGTCACAGAGGAATCAATTGCAGTTTCTTTGAGAGAACGGAACTAACATTTTTTTAAAAGACATTGACACGTCCTTCTCCAAACCAGCTGCTTTAGGACACTTGTCTGCTGAATGCTTAACATTTAACATTCTGAACCATAGAAGAATTTCTGAAGGAAACAACACTCCTTTCATAATATAGTTAAACGTATGATCTGGAGAAATTCATTTTCCAAATTAGGTACATCAGAAATGTGTATTTTTGCACATTGAATTGTGTATTTTTAAGCCATTGCTAATACATATCCTGATTTTCATTTGGAGCCATAAGTGTTTATTATACTTTGCTGACTCTTAGTGATTTATTACTTCAAAAACCATTCAATTCTTAAAACAGAAAGATAACATTTTTGAGAGTAAGTCATTATGTTAGCCTCTTCAATGTGGGCAAGAAAATCACCTGGCCACAACAGACATCCTACCAACCTCTCTAACACTTTTGGACTCCATTCAATTCCCAAACTCACAGAAGCACTTATCTATATTTTTCCCCGTAAGCTTTCCTAGGCCTGAAATCTGGTATTAATCTATTTTCTTTTGCAAGAGATTAATGGTGATAGAAAATTTGAATCTAGCTGTTTGTGGACCCATCAGACCCATCATCTCTCTGAACTGTTGAAAGAACAGATATTCCCCTGTTTAGTGTATATGAATCACAAGCTTTGAGGATTCAAAAACAATGAAGATTCCTGTTGCTAGTGCCATCTGTCTTCTCAAAAGCAGTTATGCTGAACAACCAAGTCATATTCTCATCCCTATCAAAAGGCCACTTTGTAATTGCATAGGTAAGATCAAAACTGCAGTCCATGGATTAAATGGACTGCAGTTATCGGATTAAATTTTAGTTATGTGAAAAAGCACTTTAATGGGCTATATGGATCAGGAGAGGGAACGATTAAATTACGCAGAGTACTAGCCTTTTGTAGGCATGTAGTTGCTTCTCACTGCAGTTATTTTTCCTTGTGACAATCTTGAACACACACACACATGTATGTATGTATGTATGTATGTATGTATGTATGTACATAGTGTTCCCTAAGTAGTTACCGTATTTTTCACTCTATAAGACGCATCAGACCACAAGACGCACCTAGTTTTTGGAGGAGGAAAACAAGAAAAAAAATATTCTGAATCTCAGAAGCCAGAACAGCAAGAGAGATCACTGCACAGTGAAAGCAGCAATCCCTCTTGCTGTTCTGGCTTCTGGGATAGCTGCGCAGCCTGCATTCGCTCCATAAGACGCACACACATTTCCCCTTACCTTTTAGGAGGGAAAAAGTGAGTCTTATAGAGCAAAAAATACGGTATCTTATACCAGTGTCCCGCTTCCCAGTAATCAATATTCTGATCAGCAGCAGATTTCCAAGGCCTTTGATGAGAGTGCCAGCAAATGCAGAGAAAAATTATTATGGGACTCCAATATGTGGCTGATTCCTCTTCAGCTGCATTCCAGTCAGATATCTGAATTTCATAGTGTCAGAGCAGGACAAATTTTGTGCAGGCACCATTCCCACTCTTTAAAAAGCTTTTTAAAAAATAAAATAAAAACCTTTAAAAATGTAAAAAAAATCACCACTGGTCTATTTGCACATTAGCCTCCCCCCGCCCCAGCATTTTACCAGTGCAGTTCTCCCAAGAAAAACTCTGAAAACTCCAGAATGGGTTCCAAAAACCATGCAGGAAATACTGAACTGCAAAATTTGGAGCAGAATCCAGTGGAAGCAGATTTTTTAAGCATCACAATCCCCTTAAACTGGAGGTGGCAGCAAATATACCCTGTAATCTGAGACTAATAATGCTTGCAAAGCATCTGCTATACTAGTACCAAATTTTACAGTACAGTTGTTGAAGTTATTAATTGCTTGTTTTCTGCACTTAAGACTAAGCAAGCATATTTTTTTTCCTTTTCCTAATCTTTTATACTGAATTCATTGGGTAAAATATTGGCCATGGCAGCACAGTCCTTGATTGGTTAATAGCGTTTCCATGGCTACTATGGATGGGTCTTGCCTTTTTTACACCATCGTTGGGTTTTTTTTCTGTTTGTGTGTTTTCTCCTCCAAGACAAAGCATGTAATGGAATACAAAGGCTGTTCTAATGGTACAGGAGCAGCATATCTGCAATCTAGGTGCAATGGAATTACAGGATAGCTCTGCTCATGTTTTTATTAAAGCAAAGTAGAAAGTTCAGATTGCCGAAAACTAGGTAAAAGGTAAAGGGACCCCTGACCATTAGGTCCAGTCACGAACGACTCTGGGGTTGCAGCACCCATCTTGCTTTACTGGCCGAGATGTGGCCAGCATGACTAATCCGCTTCTGGCGAACCAGAGCAGAGCATGGAAACACCATTTACTTTCCCGCCGAAGCGGTTCCTATTTATCTACTTACACTTTGACATGCTTTCGAACTGCTAGGTTGGCAGAAGCAGGGACCGAGCAACTGGAGCTCACCCCATCGTGGGGATTCGAACCACCGACCTTCTGATTAGCGAGTCCTAGGCTCTGTGGTTTAGACCACAATGCCACCAGCGTCCCACTGCCGAAAAACTAAACTGTGTATATTTTCTGTTAAGAATCTTACAAATATTGCAGGAATAGTATTGTCTTTCCTTGGTCATATTTTAGTGCAACTACTAATCTAACTAAGTCACTGTGTTGTTGCTTTTCAAAGGAGGTAGGAGCCTTTTTGCTAAATGGTTTCTAAATCACTTCTGAATTGTCAGCCAAGTTTGTGGGCAATGTGAGGCAGACAGACAGACAATCATGCAGTTTAACAGCATCAAAACATATCTCATTTTCCTGGAACCGAAGGCAGAAATTGGTTTATATCAGTCAGTCAGTACAGTTTGCTCTGAAGCAAGAAAGAAATTAAATAAAGATTCCCAGGAAACTTTAGGACATTTAGAAAGATTGATTTTCCATATTTTTCTAACTTAAAATGGTTAATATTAGAAAAATCCCCCAAACATTGCAGTATTACATAAGCAAATGATGCCACAATTGAAAACAGTTACAATTTATTAAATATGCTAATTTGTATTGCTTTTTTTCCATACGGATCATTCTCTGTTTGTATGGTTTTTCACCAATAGTTCTTTCTACTGCCTTCCCTTCTGAATACAAGTGTTCACTGATGCACAATTGTTACAGCAAATGCTATCAATGCAAAAAAATATTGACTCTATAGTAAACTAACAGCAATAGCAGCTATTGGTGTGGCATACGTAGGGCTAGATTGCTGCCCTGCCTTACAAATGCTGCACTTTGCTGTCACTTACTGAGAAGGAGAGGGGAAGGGGATGTTGGTTTCTGCTTCCTTCACTGTGCAGCGAAGTGCTTGTCACGGGACAATGTTTTGCATTCCACAGTCAATGTGCTGTTGGGTTTCCCACGGGAAGAGGAGACTGGATGTGACGTACACTGGTTTCCTGTTTTTCACTGTTCTCTCGGTGTTCTTTGTTTCCGAGGAGAGAGGAGTTGCTTCTCTGCTCTCGCAGAAGCAAGATGCCTGCTTGTAATCTCTCAGTTTTGAAGTGTAAATAAATGAAAGTTAAGCATGTGGCATGTACTGCTCATCCTTCCGCTGTGTACAGGAGTCTGCAATTACAACATTTTTGGTTATGGGCCCAGAAAAACGCAATCAAGCTAAAGAATGGACTCCAGAAGTCGGGTCGGAATGCAGAGGAACAGAGAAATGGATCGGATGTTATCTTCTCTGCGTCAAGATGATTGATGAGAGGTATGTGCTCATGCTCCGGGCAGCTCCTAATTAATGGCTTTAAGGCTGGACTTTGAACTTTTACAGCCGTTTGCCGCGGCACAGGCAAAGGCTCTAAGGCACAAGCTCACAGGCTTGGAGGCTGGAAACCGAAAGTACCTTTTAAAAGTGCTTTTGGAATAAAGCAGCTGCAGAAAACAGACGCAGCTTGATTTAAAGCAGCAGAAATGGCAAATGTAAGGCTGGCTGATGCTTTTGGGATTCCTAAGCTCAATAAGGAAAACTATGCCAAGCTGCATGGTATGGCTCTTGCTGAAGGTGGAGATGTGCGTGCACATCTGATGGAGATGCAGAATCTGAGACATGAGCTGCAACAGAGAGGACTCACCTTTCCAGAGGCTGTGTATTCCTTCATGATACTACATTCTTTGGGTTCAAGTTGGGAGTCTGTTGCCACTCAGATTGCTGTACAGCCAACTGCTCAGCTCACAGTAGACTATGTTACTGCCGTGATTCTGAATGAAGCAGACCGCCGGGGTGCTAGCTGCATGGGTAAGGGGGAGTCTTCACAGACATCATCCCAGAGTGCAGTGGAACCACCAAATGGCGCCAAAGCTTTGAAGGCAGTGAAATGCTACTCGTGTGGACGTCTAGGCCATATGAAGAGGGAATGCAGATATCCCAGGGCCAAGACAGAGCAGCGCAGCGAAAACTCATCGCGTGGAAAAGGCCAGAGCAAAGGCAAAGGTCCAGTGTCCAGGACAACGCAGCACAAGGCAATGGTCTCACGCTTCACTCCAAAGTTTGCAAAGGTCCAGAAGACGTCTAGATCTTTCTTCGTTGTTGACCCACCACATGTGCAATGATAAGCGACTGTTCGTGTCTTTTACACCGCAGGAAGGTGCGATTCACCAGGCGGATGACCACACAATCCCCAGTCAAGGCTGCGGAACTGTTGTTCTTCACAGTTTGGACTTATCGATACAAGATGTGCTTTACGTACCAGATGCCAAACACAATCTACTCAGTGTTGCGCAGCTGAATGAACGGAAAATTGACGTTTCCTTCAAGAACAAGAAATGCACCATCACAAAGAAAAACGATTATGTATTGCATGCTGAATATGTTGATCATTTGTTTTGTATTATGATGATGTTGTGCAGGATGAAACTTGTTGCATTGCAGGTTCTAACAAAAGTTTGCATGCAGAATGTATTCATGATTTTCACCGGAAATTTGGTCATTTGCATTTTGAGGCAGTATCTAAAATGCCTGCCTTGGTTGAAGGTATGACTATTAAACCCTGCAGGTACCACATGAAGTGCAAGGCATGCGCAGCAAACAAGGTGAAAATGGCTGCGAAAGGTAAGGTGTCTAGTAGGCAAGCTACAGAACCATACCAGGTTGTTCATGCTGATTTGGTTGGTCCACTATCGCCCTCTTTGGGTGGAAATAGGTACTTCATGGTTCTCATTGATGCACTTTCCAGGTATATTTATGTGTACAATCTCAAGCAGAAATCAGAGGCTTTTCCAAGGTTCAAGGAATTCTGTGCTTGGTTGGAAAATGTGCATGGTAAGAAGATAAACTCTTTTCACTGATCGCGGGGGGAATTCACTTCTCAGCAGTTTGAAGCTTTTCTGACTGAGAAAGGAATTCAACACGATTTGTCTAGTCCTCGCTCGCCATGGCAGAATGGACTTTGCGAGAGGGCAAATCAAACATTGCTTCAAGGGTTAAAAACCTTGCTGCATGATGCCAATCTTCCAGAGAGTTATTGGGCCGAATCTCTCTCGTGTTTTGTTTACAGTTATAATCGCAGGTAATCTTCAGCGATTGGTTGTACCCCCTATGAGAAGATGTTTGGCAAGAAACCATACATCAAACACATGAAAATTTTTGGTTCTGACATGTGGGTTCACTCACCACAAAGCTCCAAGTTAGACAAGCGTGGGTTGCATGGTATCTTTCTAGGTTATCAGAAAGGTTCTTACAGAATAATGATGTCTGACTCTAAGACAATTAAGCTCACAAGAAGTGTTGAGTACAATGCCAAGTGGGGGGAGAATGTGGGAATTTTCCAATGTTATCCTGATGACAGTGATGAGACTGATAATAAGCAAAAGCAGCCGCAACAACCCACACCCACTGATGAAGGTTCTGATTCTGAGTCTGAAACTGAATCGGATGATTCAGAGGATTTCAAGAGTGCGAAAGCCTCTATGCGACCCTCTGAAAGCTCTGATCAAGAAATGGAAGAACCATTGTTCACAATAGGACACTTTTCTCCTAAGAAGGAAGAGGAAAGTGTTGAGGACTTAAGGCTAATTCGCAGGTCACAAAGAGCCACAAAAGGCAGACCTCCAAATAGATTTGCTGATGAATTTGCTAAGACAGCAGTAGCAGCTGTTAAAAGCTCCAAGAAGGTATTTGAACCTTCAAGTTTCCAAGAAATCCAGGATTTGGATTCAAAGGAAGCTGAGCCATGGTTAAATGCCATGAAGGCTGAGCTTGATTCCTTAGAAAGGAACAAAACATGGGAGCTAGTTCCAGTAGTTCCAGGAATGAAACTGCTTGGAAGCAAATGGGTCTTCAAAGCGAAGACTGATCAAAATGGCAAGGTAGTCAGACACAAAGCCAGATTGGTAGCCAGAGGTTTTGCACAGGTACTAGGTGAAGATTATCACGAGACCTACTCACCCACAGTGAGGCATGAGAGCATTAGGCTTATGCTCAAGCTAGCTGCAGAGGAAAATCTACACGTTAGTCACCACGATGTGAATACAGCGTTTTTGTACGGATCTCTAGGTGAATCACTTTATATGCTTCCACCTGATGGCGTACAGGTAAAACAGGGATTTGTTTGTGCTCTGAAGAAGTCCCTTTATGGTCTCAAACAAAGTGCACGGTGTTGGCACACAAAACTCACTGAAGTATTGTTTTCTCTAGGTTTTCAGCAAGGGAAAGCTGATCCATGTGTATTTGTCAAAGAGGAGGGGCAAAAGAAGCTGTATTGTTTGTTTTATGTTGATGATATATTATTCTTTTGGAAAGATGTCACAATGTACAATAACGCCCTAGCTCAACTGAAAGAGCACTTTGACATGAAAGATCTTGGTGAGGTAAACAACTACCTATCTCTGGAAATAGAGAGAGATCAAAATGGTAACATTCTAGTACACCAGTCACGGAAAATTGCTGATGTGTTAAGTAAACTAAACCTGATGGATGCTAACCCTGTAGACACACCGATGACAACAGGTTATCAGGTAGAAGACACTGAAGAAGCATTTTCTGACACTACACTGTACAGAAGTGTGCTAGGCAAGCTAAACTTCATTGCCAGATGTTCAAGACCTGACATTGCTGTTAGCTGTAATTTGCTAAGCAGACAAGTCAACAATCCTAGTGTTAAGGATTGGAAAGCTCTGAAACGCATAGCGCGCTATTTGAAAGGCACTATGCATTACAGACTGAGATTTAACAATCAGAAGTCTGGTGGTCTTGAGATATTTGCAGATGCAAGTTTTGGAAGTGACACTACAGACAGGAAAAGTACGTCTGGAGTTTGCTACATGTACAATCAGGGTCTATTTGATTGGTCATGCAAGAAGCAAACAACAGTTAGCTTAAGTACTTGTGAAGCTGAACTAAATGCACTGTCTTATTCACTTAAAGATTGTGAATGGTTGTTACAATTGTGCAAAGACATGAAAATTCCTGTCAAATGTCCAATCCAGGTTTACCAGGACAACAAAGCATGTTTGGCTTTGCTGAATTCTGAAGGTTGTAAGCAAAGCACGAAACACTTGCAATTGAAGTTGCAACATGCTAGGGAATGTATTCAGAAGGGACTCGTAACAATGTCCTATATGCCAGGTAATGAAATTCCTGCTGATGTATTGTCCAAGAGTGTATCAAGGGATCAACACTGTACCTATGTGCAGACGTTGGGTTTGTACTGATATTGTACGAACACGCTGCCCAGTGATGTTCACAGAAAGGGGGAGGATGTTGGTTTCTGCTTCCTTCACTGTGCAGCGAAGTGCTTGTCACGGGACAATGTTTGCATTCCACAGTCAATGTGCTGTTGGGTTTCCCACGGGAAGAGGAGACTGGATGTGACGTACACTGGTTTCCTGTTTTTCACTGTTCTCTCGGTGTTCTTTGTTTCCGAGGAGAGAGGAGTTGCTTCTCTGCTCTCGCAGAAGCAAGATGCCTGCTTGTAATCTCTCAGTTTTGAAGTGTAAATAAACGAAAGTTAAGCATGTGGCATGTACTGCTCATCCTTCCGCTGTGTACAGGAGTCTGCAATTACAACAGGGGCAAGTCATAGGGTGCTAAACATGGTGTGGCTGCAGTGATGGGAATGTCGTATTGGTTCCGATACTTCTGTGCCCACACCAAGCTGAACTCTCGCTGCCTTGCTGCTCCCTCTCATCTTAGTAAGCAGCACTGATGTGCAACAACACTAGGGAGGGAAGTCAGCCCCCCAGTTCCACCTGCAATCAGAGCCATAGCAAGGTCAGGTGGTACCCCTTGTGAAAAAAATTTTGTCACCCCCCCCCCCCACATACACACATCGACCGGGGGTGACATTCAGCACACTGCCTGCCCGTGACTCCCAAGCCTCCCCTGAGCTGTCAAAATGAAGACAGAGTGCCACAGCTCCCCCTTCCCCCAAGCACACTGCCTGCCCATGACTCCCAAGCCTCCCCTGAGCAGTCAAAACAAAGGGGGGTGGCACCAGTAAAGCTGTGCCGCTTTGCCAGCTGCCTTCTCCCCTGTAGCCTGCAATGCTACAAGCAAATGTGGTCTTTGCCATAATCAATCCAATGTGTCCAATAGACCCATTCAGCTCAATCTCATATTGGGGAATGTTCGACTTATACAGATCCTAGTACAAAAGTGCATTGCAATTTTGAGGAATAAATAATAATAATAATAATAATAATAATAATAATAATAATAATAATAATTTATTATTTATAGCCCACCCATCTGGCTAAGTTTCCCCAGCCATTCTGGGAGGCTCCCAATCGAATGTTAAAAACAATACAGCATTAAATATTAAAAACTTCCCTAAACAGGGCTGCCTTCAGGTGTCTTTTAAAAATAGGATAGCTGCTTATTTCCTTGACATCTGATAGGAGGGCATTCCACAGGGAGGCATACCTTTGTCCCTAGCCTGCCGGAGATCATTGACCAGGACGACCAAGGCAGTTTTAGTCCCATGGTGAGGCCTGAATCCCGACTGGAAGGGTTCCAAATGGTCCGCATCCTCCAGGCATGCTTGGAGTTGTTCAGCGACCACCCGCTCGATCACCTTGCCCAAGAATGGTAGGTTTGAGACTGGGCAATAGTTGGCCATATTGGCTGTGTCTAAAGATGTTTTTTTAAGAAGCAGTTTAATGACCGCCTCTTTCAGCGGGTCTGGGAAGGCTCCCTCACAGAGGGAAGCATTCACCACCCCGTAGAGCCCATCGTCCAGCCCTTCCCGGCTTGCTTTTATTAGCCAGGATGGGCAAGGATCAAGGTGGACGGTTACACTCGTCCAAGCAGCCTGTCCACATCCTCGGAGGTAACAGACTGGAACTGATCTCATGTAACATGACTAGACAGGACTCTAGCACTCTCCCGCCCCGGCCCTGCTCCCATGGTAGAGTCTATCTCCTTCTGAATTTGAGCGACTTTATCTGCAAAAAACTTTGCAAAAGCATTGCAGGAGATCCTGGGGTCCCTACCAGGCCCTGGTGATGAAGGTGGTTTCAATAGATTGCGAACTACCTGAAAGAGTCTCCTGCTGCTGTTTTCTGCAGATGCAATAGAGGCGGTGAAGAAGGTCCTCTTCGCCGTTGCCATTGCCACTTGGTAGGCTCAACGTTGAGCTCTAGCCCGTGTCCGGTCTGATTCAGAATGAGTTTTCCACCACCTGCGCTCTAGCTGTTTCAACAATTGTTTCATTGCTCTCAGCTCCGGGAAAAACCACAGGGCTGTCCGGGCTCCATGCAATTGGAAAGGCCGCTTCAAAGCCAGACAGTCAATAGCCCTGGTTAATGCCGCATTCCAGCTGGCCACCAGGGAATCAGCTGAAAGGACATCAACATGGAATAAAACATCCCCTACTACTCTCTGGAAGCCAATTGGATCCATTCAGTGGCGGGGCAGACCATCTGAATTGGTCCCACCCTCCCGCAGAAGGGACGGGTCGCGGAGAAGTCCAGTTGCACCAGGAAGTGATCTGACCATGGCACTTCTTTTGTTTTGCTTTTACTTAATGTCAGATCACCTACATCCGTAGAGGTAAACACCAGGTCTAAGGCACGTCCACGGCTATGAGTTGGGTCAAAATTATTCAGGGACAGCCCCATGGAGGCCATACTTTCCACGAAGTCCCAAGCAGCCCCTTGTAAGTTCGTGTTGGCATGGATGTTAAAATCCCCCAGGACAACCAAACTAGGTGTCTCCAGGAGCACATCCGCCACAACTTGAAGCAGCTCGGGCAGGGAATCCTTGGTGCAGCGGGGAGGTCGATACACCAAAAGGAACTGCCCCTATTGCCCAACTTCCAGAACTACTGGAAGACTGTGTTTAATATTTGTACATCTACCTGTGTACAGTTCTAGACACTTCAAAAGGATATTGTAGAGTTGGGGAAAGTTCAGAAAAGGGCTAAAATTAAAATGATCAAGGAGATGGAGCAACTCCCCTGTGAGGAAAGTTTGCAACATTTTGGACTTTGTGTGCAAATTCTGCTGGTGAATTTCCCACAGGCACCTGGTCAGCTACTCTGAGAACAGGATGCTGGACCAGATGAGCCAATGGCCTGATCCTATGCTCCGTACTGAATTACCATAACAAACATCTAGGCACAGTTTTAAAATGAGAGTCTTGGAGAAACATGATGGTTAAGCACACATTGCCCATCATGTTTCTCCAAGACTCTCATTTTAAAACTGTAGCCTTGTAGAAATCCATTAATATCTCAACAATGAAAAATGCTCCTATGTGTATATTGGGAATCAATGAAGGAAGATGTGGATTTACAATTAACGTTATTGGTTTTTCAATAACACTGAAAATTACATCAAAAAGAACCTTGAAGATGAACCCCTGACTTTGTTATAGTTTCTGATTAACATCTTCCAGTGTTAATTCAAATTTATTTATCTGCTGTATTCCAGAGACAGGGGACAGGCAGAGCTGAGAGCCTTTAGCTGTAGCTAGGCCAAATGGGAACAGTCTGGGAAGCTGTAAGAGAGACCATAGTATCATTGTTTGGGATCTAATGCAGGAGCAGCCCTTTGGCTGTTTTTAGGCTATGCTTACTTCCAATAGGTTCTACTTTTGTCCTTGTAAATAAAACATTTAACAGACACATCACAAGTCTCTGGCTGGCTCTGTTGTTCTCACCCAAAGGAAGGTCCATTCTTTTGTGCGTCTCCTGACTTAACATGCTATCCTTGGGTGTCTCATTGCTTGGGGAAGTGTGGAGTACTTAACAGTACATTTTGACGAGTGAGAATTTAAAATGTTGCACTTGCTAATACAGTAGTACATTTTTCAAAAATACTGCCACAGCTCACAATGAACTCCTAGTCCAGAAGCTCTGGCAATCTATGGTTGGGGAGAGAAATTCAGTTTAGTTCACATGTAATGTGAATGTACCTAATCTGCATTTTCGGGGACAATGCATGAACCAAAATCCTCTGCACCAAATGTTGCAATGAAGTTCTCTAGCCAAATAATGTAAACAAAAAAAAAAATGTAGAGTTTCCATAAAATCGCATCTCTTCGTGATAATAACATCAATAAATGCATTACATTGGGGAAAGGCTTTGCAGAAATGTGTTTATTGGACAAAATTTCATACAACCATGTGTATCTTAAGTAAATATTTGCTGATGAAATACAGAGAACTGAATTTAGGTTTGGAAAAATGAGAAACCAAGAGAACCCAATGTGCAGATGGTGCTCCAGAGCAGTCATTTATTCTCTTCAGTGTTATGCAATATTCTGCAAACATGGTAGAGATTCACATACCGTATATTCCTTCCATATACAATTTCTGTCTTGCCTTTGTCAGAGCTTTCAATCATGGCAAAAATATTTTCTGCCATTTGTCCATATGATTAAAGCCCCTTCTAACAGACATGGCAGCAACATAAGGACAAATAGTGAATTGGGTTTGAGGAAACAATTACGTTAATTGACCAACATGGGAGTCCATGTAACATATTCATATAAAGCATGCATTAACTAAGGATTATTTGCATGCACCTTGCATTGTCTGTCACATCTTGAATACATGGTTCAGACTTCACATAGGTACTGGCAGAAAACAGGTTCCCTTAACAGGGTTATATGCAGCTCCTTTGTATGGTTCTAAGCACAAGCCTGCAACTGGGTTTTTGGTGAGCTAAGGGAAGACAAAAAGAAGGGATGAAGAAGGACAATGCATAGTTAACTGTACCTTAATGTAACATAGGCACACATTGAAAGCATGTTTGTCTGAATGTTTTCAGCTGCACACTAATTTCCACATTTCCCCTTCTGTTTTGACCAATTCATGCATGCCAACAGACACATGTGATAATGACAACCCCCCCATTTGAAGCAAAGTGGGAAGGCCATTGATATTATTTACTAGCTAAGGGCTTCTTAAGAGAAAGAAAGAAAGAAAGAAAGAAAGAAAGAAAGAAAGAAAGAAAGAAAGAAAGAAAGAAAGAAAGATTAAATTGTTTGGGAGCATTTCATATTATTGGGTTTTTTAAAGTATTTATTTATTATGCTGTTACCATTCCTGATTTCAAATATAATTTTCTAAGAAATGATTTGTCAGCTGGGAGGAGAGCCAAGTACACTGAACTGCGCAGGCTAGTGCCTCATATTCTCCTTAGGCATTGCACTGACAAAGACTGCACATTTCCCAGAAGGTAAGGAGAAAGAGATATCTGTCTCAGGCAGCCAGCTAAGCAGAACCTGTCAAACTTTCTCCCCCCCCCCAATAAAATCAGCTGGCTGTGGCAGCAGCTGATGCTATCACTACAGAAGCAGGTACAGAATGACTCACAAATGTATCCTGTCAGAGCATATTAAAATGAGCAATAATGCACATAGGCAACTTGGCGGTGTTGAGGATCCATGTCCTGTCCCAACACCCTCCCCCTAACATGTTCTTCCAGTGCCTCATTTTGTCCACCACCAGCAGTAAATGGTAGCAGAACTGAACTCCACTGCACTGCAAGGACCTTTGGCAGCCAACTTACCACCCTCTGCTCTGGCAGACCAGGGCTTCCGCTGATTCCTAAGGCTCCTCAGCCTCCTTAAAGAATTGCTTCATAATTGCTTTTGTTCCTATACTACAATTTAATGTCATTATTGTGATTTTATTGTGAGGATTTTTAAAGCCTCCAGGAGCCACCAAGAAATATGTCCACGTCAAAATTAATGAATTAAAGGCAAAGACATGCTTGCAGAGTGAATGAAACAATGACTGCTCATGTCTGCCATCAATGCTGACAACTCTTCTTTTGCACTTTGTGCTCTAAAACCCGCTAATGCCTAGAAGGCTAGAATGAGAAGTTAACCGATTTGTATTTATATTAATATTAGAGACTAGCTGAATATTTGGAATTATTTCATCTCCAGGATGTGGAACATGCCGGCTTTCTCTGTCTCTCTCTCTTCCCTCCTCCAATCTTACTCAATATAATTGGAAATGTAAATGAATACTTAATAAGTTACATAGCCTTCCGCATATCTTAATAATCAGGATGGGTATGCCTTGCCCTTGTCATTAGAATCATGCTGTGCAGGTGAATTTTACATTAGAGTCATCATATTAACTGGGGGGATGGGGCAAAGGAACATTTCAGTACCATATCCATCACAAAGTCATTACATCAGTGAAATAGAAGCTCAAATGTTAGTCTATAAATCAATAGGAACAACAGCCAAATATATATATATAATTTTAAATGACAAAAATGTTCATTTTCATTGCTATACTATACAAAAACAACCCAGTTCCAAGTAATCATAGTAGTGATCACAATAAAAATAATGTTTTATATACATATGCATATATGAGTACACATGCATGTGTATGTTTGTGTGTAATATGTGTGTGTGTGAGAGAGAATGACAAATAATATGACATATATACCAGCAATCTTATGAATGTATTCATCTGTAATAAATTCCTAATAAGTGGTCAGACTACCAGTTAGCTTAGAGACCATTTTCCATCACATGCAGGTTCCCCAACGGTTGTCCCTTAATCACGTTAAAGTCTTCAAAGTTGCTTTCCCTGAGCCACAAGCTGTGATATGAGATTATTAACAGAACTTCACTTGATCCTAGTTTCTGGTCTTTGGGGAGAAGGAAGAAGCAGTGGATCAAAGAGAGATGTTAAGTCTTAATAGATTCTGGCAGAAAGATCTATACCAAAGTGTAAGGGAGCTCTACCAGGTGCATTGGTATTGATACTGCATCCAATTATTTCGATAATATATTTAGGATGGATTCCATTAAAATAATGTATTGCTGTGCCCTGCAAAATTAAATTAGCTTCCCAAATCATAGCTATGCTGTAAAGGTTTGTGTTATATAATGGAAAGAAAACACTGCTTGATTTCAATGCCTCAGGATATGTAATACAGTGAGCCTGCAAATTACATGCATTTAACCCATGTACCTTCACCTTTGTGCCTGGCAATTTAAATAATAATAATAATAAGGATCAGAAAGAGGGTGAGTGTCCAGGAAAAATGACTTTGGCAATACTACCCACCATTGAACCCAATGTGTTTTGACTATATGTGATTTTGGTTTTAGGCAAAATAAATAAATAAATATTGTCCAGTAGCACCTTAGAGACCAACTAATTTTGTTCTAGGTATAAGCTTTCATGTGTGTGCACACTTCTTCAGATACACTGAAACAGAAGTCACCAGACCCTTATATATAGTGGAAGGGTGGGGTGGGCTTTTTCTCAGAAGAGTAGTAGGAGATGGGTGATTGGCTCAATGGGTATGGTAAACCTGTTGACAACTGTTAACGACTCCAATTAGTCCTACAGGAAAAAGCAAGGGATAGCATGCAGATGACCAAAAATAGCTTTAGCATGTATAATGAGACAAGAATCCAATATTGTATCTCTATTCAGACCAGGTCTCTCCATAGTTTTCAGTTTAGTAATAAGTTGTAATTCAGCAACTTCTCTTTCTTTCTTTCTTTCTTTCTTTCTTTCTTTCTTTCTTTCTTTCTTTTTATTTTATAAATATTTATTGGGTTTTATAACAAATAAATGCAAATCTCATTCATTAAAATATATACAAATGTTCTCCCTCTCCTCTTTCAGATTTCCCTCAACTCCCCCTCTACTGAGTTTTTTGGTTTTGTTTATTGTATCCTGCTTTGTATCAAAGTAAATTCCTTTGTCATTTTCTAAAATGTCTGTTACTATAATAAAGTTGTGGAGGTTTATTCAAACCCTGCCAGTGAGTCCAGTCCATTTTGTTGTTTCTGCAAATAAACTGTAAATGGTTCCCAAACTCTTTTAAAGCCCTTTTTGTCCTTCTCTCTTAATTTATCTGTTAGCTTAGCCAATTCTGCTTAGTTCATCAGTTTTTCTTGCCATTGTTCTTTTGACGGTATTTCTACCATCTTCCAGTAGTGTGCAATCAATATTCTTGCCGCTTTTGTAGCATACATAAATAATGCCCATTTTTCTTTTGACAGTTCTTGATTAGAGATACCTAGTAGACAGGCTTCAGGATGTTTACCAAAGTTCATTTTAAACATTTTTTTCAATTCATTATATATCATTTCCCAGTATTTTTTAAATACATTTGCATTCCCACCACATATGATAAAATGTACCTTCCGTTTCTTTACCTCTCCAGCATCTGTTATTTTCTTTCTTAAACATCTTTGCTGGTGTAATATACCATCTGTACATCATTTTCATGTAATTCTCTCTTAATAATATGCAATCTGTAAATTTTATATCCGCTTTCCACAGTTTTTCCCAACTCAGCAATTTCTCTTTCAAGCATATTTCTGAAATTCTTTTGTAATAAGACAGCTGCTTTGAGATCCTGTATTGAATGTCCTGGGACTCTTTTCTGAAACCGTATGCCATCAGTGCATTTTTTAAAAAATTGTTAAGAAAGCCTCAGGTTAGCTGGCGCTTCAATTTGATCCTTGACTTTATATCTGCACAACAAAATGGGGCAACACTACAATGACAGGTGCATAATTGCAGCAGCCCAAAGATTAGCTATTTTTATTTATTTCAACTGCGTCAGACCAACACAGCTACCTACGTGAATTTTGCACAAGTTTTCCTGACTATCTGAATAAGAACAATAAAGATGAAATAGAATTTTGAATGCATTTAACAGTAGGACAGTAATTTTGTTCCAACTGCCTTCTCAGGGAAGATGTAGGCACTTGGTTTCATTACAGCCACTCAGAAAGAAAGTGCCTTAATACAGTCCTATTCATTCTTGTATGCACTGAGATTTTCTAACACGCTCAAAGCAAAGACCTACTTAAAAGCCTGCGTCTTTTTGATTAAGGTTGCAAAGATTAAAAAATATGTGTGCCAGCTAGTTACAGGTTATGAACAGGCAGTCCTGCCTAGAGCCTTATTAGGTTTAGCCTCAGTTTGTGCACAATCTATATATTACTCACTGTGCGCTACAGCCAGGACTAATGAACTGGTGACACTTTTCCGAGACTCTGGGGAGATCACTTTGCATGATCATTTGCAGCAGAAGTCAAAGTGGCATCATTTCCCCTTTTCAATTGAAGAAGAAGGAAAAGCAGCAACTGGCTGAAGCAGATGAGCCCACATGCATTTGCTGGGTTTGATTCCCTCACCACAAACAACAGTGTGCTTTGTTTCACCTTTATCCAGTCTCCATTCTTTATTGCTGGTATCTATTTTCTCCATTGGACACAGAACTGCCCTCGAAGCCAAGTAACTGATGTCTGACTTCTCTATGAACATAAGATAATGACAGCCTTATATTGAGTCAAACATCTGGTCCAGCTATCTCAGTATTGTCTACACTGATAGCAGCTGCTCTCTAGTGTCTCAGATAGGGTTCTCAGCCCTGCCCAGCTGTCCTTGGTGATTCCCCAGTGACTGTCTTTCCCCCTTTGCTCCTGATTTGGGGAAGCAGCAAGGCAGAATCTGCAGAAGGACACCCCCCACAATCGAAGGGGTCAGTCCAACCTCTGTCACTAAGGTGGCCACTTACGCATCACCAAGAAAAACAGGACAAAGGGGGACACATCTGTGTAAAATCTCACATGCATATTTATGGGGGATATTCAACTAAGTTTGACTCAGAGCACACTCATTGAAATTAACGGAACTAATGTAGTCAATGTTCATTAATTTCTATAGGTTAAGTCTGAGTCAAATTTCATTGATTACTGCCCTATATGTACAGATGCAAATTTAGAAATCATTACTATAAGGTCAGTAGCAATGAACTCTTTTCACCCTAGCAGGGAAGATTATGACTAGTTGACTTGTGTGCCTGCTCAGTCTGCTATCCAGATGGGCAACAGCTCGTGCTCTTCCTTTTTTTGGTCCTTTTCTTTAAACCAGACTAGGATCAGACAGCCCTACCAATGGAGGACAACCATTCAGCTTCTGTAAAATAGGATACATGTCCAATCTGTCTACCATTGGCACATACACTAGGTAGTATTAAGAAATTGGCTCTTATGTTCACTTGATCTCAGCATGGTAGCAAGCATGTGGAACGCCAAGCTGACTTAGACACAATATCTTCCAAAGGTTGTTGAGCAGCAATCAGTAGACCCCATGAAATGGAGTCAGATGGGTTCACTGTTACTATGTTTCATGTATCTCCTTGGTGATCTGTTAAAAATAACTATCTTTCTCATTATAATTACTACTATTACTTTGCTTTTTATTCCTATTACCAGTATGTACTTTATTTTTAATATGAATAAAATATTATTATAATAAAGAAAAAATTTGCTTGAATCTCAAGGCCTCTGAGTTTGATTAGGAATCCATATTTTGTTATTGTTCCTTATTCTTTGTGCTTCACTAAGGGCTCTCAACCAATTAAAGAAGACTTTTAATCAATTAACTGTCTGGTTTTTAAATGGTTTTAAACCATTTAAAAGGTTAATTGCTCAACTTAATCAGGTTCAAACAAATGTACATACCACAATGCCTTAAAGGAAATGTGCTGTTTTCTTTTAAGATATTCCACAGAAAAACTAAAAGAAAAGGACAGCTTTCCTTTAGTATAAAATAATTCAGAATTTGAAAAATTCTGATTGCTTTCTTTCATAAACTAGAATGAAGCAATAAATATAAGCTTATTTTTAAAAATATGCACTATACACATATTGCATAGTTTGAGGCTGTAATTTTATTCATACTTACATAGAGTAAGTCCCAGTAAAATGAATGGGACTCACATCTGAATAAACATGCATAGGATGGCATTGTATGTATGTTCTTTAAAGTGACATAAAATGATTTCCACATGCCTGGCAATGGAATTCCATTTGGGTATCAAGATCTCCTGCCTCTCTTTTTCTCCCTTCAGCTACCCCAAAATCACATTTTGGGGGCAGCGAGGCTCCAGGAGGAATCCCATTGTGGCTGCACACACTGCTCATGCTATGTTGCATCTCACCCTACAAGTTTTAAATTATACACATAATGTAAATCAACAAAATAATACAGCGGGGATTCACTGTGGGTCTTTCTCGGATTAAGACTCAGAGAGTCTTTACTCTCTAAAGTTTACACTCAATAGTTTGTTTCTGTGAAATGCATAAGATTGCCTTCCTGATGGCTTCTGCCCTTTCCCCCCATAAAATATCACATAGTGGGGGGAAGATGTGACAAACAATGTTGGCTCCCATAATAACAAGCTATCTATAAATGTCCAAGTCCTACAGGTTAATGGTGGGAAATAAATTTTAACTAAAACTTTCATTGATTCAACTTGCAGACCTAGACAGTTTTTGAAAGAAAATCTGCCAAACTTCCAGAAAATGATCTGAAATAATGTTGTGTCATCAGATTTAACAGAATCTAGGAAATTCTGCTGGTTGTGGGGTGATTCAAAAACACCTCAGGTCACAGGTAGCAATGTGGTGTTGGCTGTAGATATTGTTGGACTACAGCACACATCAGCCCAAGCTAGCATGGCCACCTTTTGCATACGGCACTGGTTTTATGCAATCTGGAGGTCATGCAATGTTTTCAAGCCTTTTCTTCTATAAGTGCACATAAATTGACACAATCAATTCAGCGAAGTGTTTCAGAATTAAAAGCTCCACCACCAGGATACACATTAAATATGCAATCAAGATTTGGATTCTGGACAAATTGTAATGTAAAGAACACGTTTCCTTTCCACCATGAAAACATGTCTTATATGGAAATTCAACATACGAGTAACATTATGCATCGGGGGGGGGGGGAGCTAGCTTTATTTAAAGTAGAACAAGAAATTATTGTGCATGCCACAAACTTTTGGTGAGACCCAAAGATATAGTGTAAATCAGTTTGGCTTGGTCAAAGGTCCTAGAGCAGGGTGATCCACCAATATTTTTTTGATGCTGCTTTCACCTCCTTTCTTTTTCTTCCTGGGCCAAGAGGAAGATAAGCCCAGCATTTTAGAATTACTTCACTTGGAACTGAGAGAAGAGCTATCTCATGTTTAGTACTTTTTCCATTCCTTTAATCTTCTTTTTAAAATGATGACTGGAGCCTCAATGTATCCTTTCTGCCTAGTACCAAATGGCATTTTTGGATATCGTAAAAGCTACCGTAAGGCAATCATACTATTTTAGTTTCATGTGGTAAATATGTGGCACACATGAGATCCTCACGTTGCAAGAGGTAAGCTCTTAGAATTTAGAGCTTGGATTAAATCTGTGCTTGATGTCTATGAAGAATCCTATTTTTAGGATGAGTTACCAAAATCCTTGAATAGTTTAATATGAATAAGCTCCTGTCTTACAAAGACAAATGAGTGGCCTTGTGTGGTTTTTTCCCCCTGCCCCAAATTACATTGTATTGAACCACATTTGTCATCCGGTCCCTTGCCAAACAGTGCTCCATTAGCTTAAACTAATCAGTCTGAGGCAGATGGCAATTTGACAGAAAGAGAGATGGTGAGCTGACAGCTTTCCCTCAAAACATGGGGCACACACTGTGTTTCAAGTGCCAAGCTACCTTGACATTTAATTTTAAAAGTAACTTAGCATAGCTCTTGCACACACACACACAAATAAATAAAATAAAAAACCCAGATGTCTCTGCAAAATCAATTTAGCTTTATTTAAACCAGAAATCTTGATGCCTGGAAGGCAAATCTCTTTGCTTTTTTTTAAGAATCTGTTTTGTTGCCATAGGGGATATTGATGGTATTAAAAATGCATAGTGAATGGTCTAGGCCATTGGATTTGTCTCTAGAGAGGTACAGAAAATAATAGTGTTTAATAAGCAACATGAAGTGCTATGAATGCAGAAGTATATTGCTGCTATAATTAGCAAGCAATAGGGCTAGCATTTTTTTCCAGCAAGTTTACATGCAATAACTGTATGAGCACAGAGTATTATACATAGCTGTGTCACCAATGATAATCCCCAAGGCAGCAAAATCCCCGATGAGGACACATTGTTAGCCTTCATGGGATTGATTCCTTTCTTTGCAGCTCATAATGTGGCAGAGATTCAGCTCCCAAGAACAGCTATTCTATAAACATTGCAATAATCTTGGACAGAAATTAGAGTTCATATTCACTTGGCATTGCATTATAGCTGAACTCTTATCCTTTGTGGCTTATTAAATCTATGAGCGGGGGGCAGATATCCAGCTGGGTCCAGGAGGCTGTAAATGTCTTGAGAGAGGGAGCAATTCCAGCTTCTGAAACCACAATCTAGCTTCTTGAGAAGAAACCTAGTCTGATCCCAGAAGATGTCAACTATTGCAGGCCAGCGGAAGTCATTCTCTTTCTGGGCAAGGTGCTTGAGAGAGTTGTGGTTGACCAACTTCACTCTTGAATGAAACTGATTTACTAGAACCATTTCAGCTGGGCTTCTGGCATTGTTTGTTGACAGAAACTTCCTTGATGCCTTTGGGACATTGTGCTGCCTTTGGGGTGACCTCTACCAAGAGAAACAGGGGGTGTACAACCCTGCTGATTTTCTTGGAGCTCTCAGTAGTTTTCAGTACCATCAGCCATGGTATACCTGTGTGAGTTGGGTGTGGGAGAGACCACATGGTGATTGTCTTTTTGCTACCTGGATAGCCAGAAGGTGAGGCAGTGGCACCAATGCTTGACACCTTGGGGTCAAATAATTAAATAATACCTACAGCACCAAATGCCTGGAAATCCAGCCCTCCTCTCATTTACTGTAGCATGATGTCCTGGGTATATAGGCAAGGAACAGCTGGACACTTAACACAAGTTTGGGTTATACATGTCACACAGTGTTGGGTCACTGATATGTGTCTTAGTCTGCTGCTGTTGCTATGTTTTTTTATGATCATGCCTGCACTGCTAGCTCCTTGTTTTTGTTTCTAGGTTTTTGTAATTTTGATTTTATTTCTTTCTCAAAAGCTTTGCTAGCCTGCTCTTCAGCCCCTGTGGATGCCAACAGGTGTGTATAAATAGAATCATGCTACAAAAATCTCCCACAGTATGATGAACAGAACAAGCCTTCTTTATAAAAAACAGAGTCAACTAGAAACAATCAAAGCCAAGGAAAATGGATCAGGACTGGAATACTTCAAGGACTGTCTTTCTTCTCATGTGAACTGGCCCGGACCCTGCAGTCATCATCTGAGGCCATTCTTTGTGATCCTTCTACGCAGGAGATCCAGAGGGCTCCAACAATAGAATGAGCATGTTCTGCAGTGGCTCCCCATGTTTGGATAGCTTTCCCCAGCACCATCATTATATATCTTTAGGCACCAGGCAAAAACGTTCCTGTATAACCAGGACTTTGACCTTTAACTATCTGTTTGGCTGCTTGAGAACAGCATGCTGGACTCGATGGGCTTCCATTTATATTTGGAATAAATAAATTGTTTTTGAGAAACCTGCCTGCAATATTGGTACAGTGGCCTGACTTCCTTTAGGATACCTCACAGAGACAAAACTGTGGTCAGTCAAGCAAAACAGCATATCCTTTCTGCCTCAGAGAAGGTATAATCACAGCCTTTTTTTAACTGGAACTCAGTTCCAGCACCTCTCAGTTGGGTGCCATTGCCATTCTAAGAGAACAAGGGAGACATTCGTGGTGAGTTTCTGCACCTCTTTTTCAAGTAAAATAGCACTCTATAGAGACTGAATTGCTGGGGTGGAGGGTGGGGAATTGGGATGCTGAATTTAAAATTATTTAAAATTACTGTTAGGTATTGCAGTCCCAGCTCTCTCCAAGACAGCAGGGAAACTCCTGCTATTTCGTTTACTGTTATATATTGCCACTGTGGTGGGTTTTAGTTGGGTTTTCTCCCTTGGGCACCAACATATTTTGCACTTCCTTTGCTTGCAGCAGCCGAAGCACCACACACACACACACAAACAAACAAACAAGTAATGCAGTGGCCTAGCAATACACACACACTTCCAGAGAAAACAGGGGGCAGCACAAGGACATGTTTCAGCTCTTCCCACAGGCGATAGTCATGATGTCTGATTTATGCGCTTTCATTTCCCACTCATTCTTGACTGTGTACAGCAAACAGAAGCTTCGCTTTTCATCGAGCTATGAAATATGTCCCAGGCAGTAGTAACACTGTGCCACCACCAGTTCTCATATATTCTCATTTGCAGACAAGTACAGACTTTCTCAGATATGCACTAACAGAGGAGGAACACATTCTGTGGGGGGAAAGGGGGGGAAGAAAGAGCTGTGTGCAAATAGCCTCTCAAAATTCTCCACCCTATTTGAGGCCCGATCATTTCCAGAAGGTCATTTTCCCCTCCGGGGAGAGAGGAGAAGTTCTCAAGAGGTTCTTGAGGTGGTAGCAGTGTCAGTAGCATAGTGCCTGTCATTGGCCCTCATTTATTTATTTTTTAAATGCACCAGGGTGCCATGTGTGCAGTTGTTGAATGACCTAGCTATAACTAAGACATAGGCAGAACAAGTTTAGTGTGGTACCTCGGGTTAAGTACTTAATTCGTTCCGGAGGTCCGTTCTTAACCTGAAACTGTTCTCTTGCTCTTGTTCTGTTCTCTTCCTCTTGCTGCTGCCGCGCCGCTGGAGCACAATTTCTGTTCTCATCCTGAAGCAAAGTTCTTAACCTGAGGTAATATTTCTGGGTTAGTGGAGTCTGTAACCTGAAGCGTATGTAACCTGAAGCCTATGTAACCTGAAGCCTATGTAACCAGAGGCACCACTGTTCTCAGAAGTAAATTGCATCATATTCAATGGGACTAAGTGTGCTTTGGATTACAACCATAGATACTGTTGTGGATCTGCAATCCACAATCCTGTGTGCACTTACCTCAGAGTAAGCCCCATTGAATGCAATGGGACTTACTTCTGAGTAGGCATGCATATGCACAGCCAGCGGATTTTATATGTGCCGGAAGCAATGTGGCTATATCTGTAACAGGAGAATTACTGAAAGATTACTACCCTTGCTTATTTTGATGTTGTCAAAGCTGCAATGTATGGAATTATACAGAATCAAATGATATTTGATGAGCTTGGAAAATTCATCCTTAACCTACCAGAATAAGGTGAAAGCAGAGAGATTAGTTTTACTAGTTAGTGCTCTATTAGTTCTTCATGACCCAATAAGCATCTCATGAGCATGCTTTATACTTCGCCTTCTTCATTAGCTGTAATAATCCATTGCATATATTTGCGATTCTGAAAGGGCACCCACAATGTAAAGTGTGAGCGCTCATTCTATGAAAAACTGAGCAGGGGATGGGGCAAACCTATGTTCCCCTTGATACAGGGGTGGATTTCGGTTTTCCTTCTTCCAGAGAGGTCTGACAGATTGCATGAGATTGTGTTCTGGGCGATCTCAATCAATATGCAAAGAGATTAATTGTCTTCGTTTGCTCACCGACGTCCACCCTTTCTTTGGTGTCATCTGACATTGTGCTCCATCTTCTTTTTGGAGTCACAGAAGCTAATAGCAAAGCAGTGCAGAGGGAGCCCCTTTGAGCTTATGAGCAATACCAAAGCAACTGTATTGCCTGTGTTGTTGTTGTTGTTTAGTCGTTTAGTCGTGTCCAACTCTCCGTGACCCCCATGGACCAGAGCACGCCAGGCACTCCTGTCTTCCACTGCCTCCCGCAGTTTGGTCAGTTTGTAGCTTCGAAGACACTATCCAACCATCTCGTCCTCTGTCGTCCCCTTCTCCTTGTGCCCTCCATCTTTCCCAACATCAGGGTCTTTTCCAGGGAGTCTTCTCTTCTCTTCTCATGAGGTGGCCAAAGTATTGGAGCCTCAGCTTCACGATCTGTAACTGCCTGTAACTGCCTGTATTGCCTGTAACTTGCTTTCGTTTTGGTTCTTTATGAGTACTGTGGTTCACTAGATGGCAGCACCGAGTAGCAGCTTCATCAGTGCTGAAACTGAAGAAAGAAGCACAGAAGAGGGCAAATGATCTTTTGGTGCTTAAAATGTTGCATTGTTTCAAAACTTGCATGTTTTTAATCGTATGTAGGATTTCACAGCAAACCCCAAAATGGAGCATGTACGTGAACCAGCTCTATTAGTTGTCATATGGTTCATAAGAGGAATAGAAACGATCCTTCAAATGCCCCCCTTCCTAAATTACTCCATGAAGTCCTGTCACAAGTAATGTCCATTGCATCAAGTACCCATAATGAGTCCATTCTGGCAGGCAGAACCCCACCAGGGTGATGGGTAGCAGCTCTTACCATCCTTGTAGGTGGAAAATCCAGAGATCAAACCTGGAATATTGCACACGGTCAGCCACTTAGCAACAGGCACTTCCTATGACATGGAAGTGGTGCTGTGGGTTCAACCACAGAGCCTAGGACTTGCCGATCAGAAGGTCGGCGGTTCGAATCCCCGCGATGGGGTGAGCTCCCGTTGCTCGGTCCTAGCTCCTGCCAACCTAGCAGTTCAAAAGCACATCAAAGTGCAAGTAGATAAATAGGTACCTCTCTGGCGGGAAGGTAAACGGCATTTCCGTGCGCTGCTCTGGTTCGCCAGAAGTGGCTTAGTCATGCTGGCCACATAACCCGGAAGCTGTACGCCAGCTCCCTTGGCCAATAAAGTGAGATGAGCACCGCAACCCCAGAGTCGGTCATGACTGGACCTAATGGTCAGGGATCCCTTTAACTTTACCTATGACATGGAGAAACTTGACAAAAGCAGCTTTCCACACCACAAAATGTCAGTGAAGGGAAAAGCTATGCCAAGTTCAATTTTTTTACCTTCCACTTAGCTCTTAAAAGTGGGGTCCTGCCAGGAAAGAAAAGATGGATTTGGTTATACTAAGTCAAAATTCGAAATGGAATTATTAAATAACAAATTTAAAACATTGTCAAAAATGTATAAATTGCTGTTGGAATGGCATTTGAAAGATGAAGAGGTTAAGTCAGTTATGATAAATTGGGCCAAAGACTTTGGTTATAATATACAGCTAAAAGACTGGAGAAATTATTGAAAGAAGGAACAAAATTTACTGCATGTAATGCTTTGAGAGAAAATGTAATGAAAATGATGCATAGGTGGTAATTAGCTAAAATGTATAAAATAAAATAAGTAATAAATGTTGGAAATGTAAGGAAAAGAAAGGCACTTTTTATCATCTGTGGTGGGAATGTAAGAAAGTGAAAGGCTTATGGGAAATGATTTATAATGAGATGAAAAAAATGTTGACATATACATTTATTAAAAAACCAGAAACATTTTTCTTGGTATTTAGGCAATGACATTAAAAGACAAAATTAAAAAACTGTTTTTATATGTGACGACTGCAGCAAGAGTATTACTGGCACAGAAATGGAAGCAGGAATAACTACTGACGAAAGAGGAATGGCAGATGAAATTGATGAACTACGCAGAATTGAATAAGATGACAGGGAGAATTTGAAACCAGCAGGACAAGAAATTCTTGAAAGATTGGAGAAAATATACGAGTTATCTGAAAGACAATTGTAACCAACTGACTACACTTGTAGGACTACAAGAAGTTTTGTTAGGAGAACTATTTGCAGAAAAGATTCATGGGGATGGGTTTTAAGTTATGGATTATTAAAAGTAATAGTTAGGATAACAAATGTAAGATTAAGAGATGAGGTATGAAAATTATTAGACGTGGTTGATGGAAGTCTCAGGCTAAAATAGCCAAAATGTTATATAAGATATTTGGAAAATATATGTAAAAACTAATAAAAATGTATATTTAAAAGAAAAAAAAGGATGTGGCTCTGTTTTATATGTTATCTGCCTTGTATGGTAAAAATGCTAAAAGATCAGATCGAGCATCAGAAAGTTGGCACTTGGTGAAGGAAAATGTTTTATTTACACCAGGGTTCAAACAATTAAAGGACTCAAAGGGCTGCATAGTCTAACCCAGTGCAATATAGATACTGTAGCAAAGGAAAATATGCAGCAATGTTCCAATGATTTTTCAAGGTGGTTTTATGAGTGAGGTGGCTGCCTCAGACATCAGATGCTGGAAGCAGTGTGTGCAGTGGCACTGAACTGCTGGAGGGGGACAAGATTGTGCATGCACCAGAACCTGCCCTGCATCCCATAAGCTAGTTTGCTGCCCTCAGGTGCAGTGGATAATTCTACCCTGACACAAATGCTGAAATGAGATTTAATACTCAGCCCAGTCAACTTGTGGAAGGTGAAGAGTACCATCTGGTCCTTTGCTTCAGACATGTCTTGGGATAACTCTGTTTGAGCTTAATCATTGCATTTTATTGGTTCAATAGCAAATAATAATAATTGGGTGGATCCTAAAAATGCATACAGTGGTACCTCAGGTTAAGTACTTAATTTGTTCCGGAGGTCTGTACTTAACCTGAAACTGCTCTTAACCTGAAGCACCACTTTAGCTAATGGGGCCTCCTGCTGCCGCCGTGCCGCTGGAGCACGATTTCTGTTCTCATACTGAAGCAAAGTTCTTAACCTGAAGCACTATTTCTGGGTGAGCGGAGTCTGTAACCTGAAGAGTATGTAACCTGAGGTACCACTGTATCTGAAATCTCAAAAGTTAGGGTAAAGCAGTGCATATCAAATCTCTGCTGGGATGTTGTCCCTTCTGCTTGTGACCAAGGCACTTTCCATTATTAGCTGGGGGCCTTTTCGAAATATTGAACATATGATAGGAGTTTTAAGAAAACTTACAAATTTAATCCAAAGTCACCACTCATTGCTAAAAAGAAAGGCAAAATACATAAACACACACTTTCCCAATTCTTGTTAGAGTAACACAGCAGCATCAGAATAGGCTAAATATATATAAATGTGTGCCTCGCTGATTAAAATTGCCCACCACCTATTGTTGAACCAAATTAATCTACCAATTATTTAATCGGTTCTAAGATTTTCCAGTCCAGAAAAAAACCCCTCCTATTTTCAAAATGCAATTTGGCTGCAAGGTGTGAGGCACATCACAAGTGTATTTGAATTTGGTTTGTGGTGTATTTTTCCTTTAAGAAAAATGTAGGAAATGCTTGCTACCACAGGTGACAGTTTTTAATTAGCCGTGCCTGGTGGACCTGCTATAGGAATATATGGTTTGCTCTTCTGTCTGGATTCAAATAAACAAATCTCAAGGCTTACAGAAGACTTGGTTGTCTTGATGTCTATCAAACTGCATGTCTAGGCAGCAGATATTATAGGTTTTCTACTAACAGGACAGCAAAGATAAAACTAATAAACTGTAAGGTCAAAATTGTCACCTCTAGCAGTTGGCATATTGTTCTGATGTACATGATGGACCTTTCTGCGCATAAACTAAAAAGACACAATGATTCTTTAAAACAAAAGAAAAAGACTCACAAGGTTTGCTGCAAGAAGATGGAATAGTCTCCCTTGCTGTTTGATGACATGATCGTGTCACCTTGTTTGTTTCATTTTAAGGGGGGGCGGAATGCCTATCATATCCCGCTTGCAGGCAGATTGAAAATTAGATATCCCCTGTCAAGTCCCATCTTTCCATTCACTAGATCCCAGTGGCCTTCAAAATCATATTATTACTACAATGAACATGTCATAGAATTCAGAGTCCTGCTTTGTGCAGATGGAGTTTTGCACATGAGCAGATCAGAGAGAAAAAATTGTCCCTTGTAATGTACTACTGCAATTTTACAATTTTAAAAAATGAAAAGTTAAATGTAAAACCAGGCAGGCAACAGAAATTAGTTAAGCAAAAAAGAAACAAGTAACTCATTTTATTCAAGAAATACAGTGTTTAGCTCAACTGGAATATAATTATACCGCACAAAGTTTCTCATCCATAACATTTTTCAAAACATGTTAACAGCAGGGTTTTTTTATTCAATTTAAGAATGAAAAAGCAATGTGTCCTGTTAATGTGGCAGAAAATAAGTACTTCTGCAGTGTTCCTATGGTTTAAATGCAACATGCCCTGAGGGTTTCAACGCTTTGCTTTGTTGGGGTGGGGTGGGGGGGTGTAGGAAAAGGCCATTCTAGTACACATTTCATATTCATGGATGTTAAAAAATAGATCAGCTGCTCTAACAATAAAGGAAAAATATGTCTTTTTCAGATTCGTATCTCTGCGAGAGTTTATTGCAAAATCTCTAAGGCATTTAGCATTGAATGTTGTGCGTCCAAAGAAGGGTTCTTTTCATTTCTAGGTCTGCAAAACTTTAAAAGATATTTCCAATTCGTTGGCTATGGGGATGGTGCAGCACGCTGTTTTGTATAAAACGATCTTGAAGACTAACATACGGCTCTTCTGGCAGTTTCTGGCTTGTAATGTTCTCAGATTTTGGCAGTGTGTCATGGTGCATCACTGATGAATATCTATCTTGCCTTGGAAGGTTGCTTACTGGAGCATCCTTGACTCAAAATAGACTTTCATCGCACTAGGGTGTTATATGTGATTTGATCAAACTGTTAATGGAAGGATACTATAGCAAAGGAAGTGTGGGGATTGTAAACTTGATTAAGCCTTCATCTCCTCCATACATTGACCAAGCGAGGTGGGCATGGAGAATTTTCTGTGTAATTTAATGTGCAACGATTAAATGTTCATAAAGGCTGCAGGTTGCTGGGCTGTGTGCATTATCACAGAGGAAAATCAAATTGCTTTCCTTTGGACTTGCTTTATGAAGAAATGCACGCCAAGCTGTGGCCATGCATTCCAATTCAGCCCTTTGCTTTATACGTGTGTGGAACAACTATCCTGCACACACAAAGTGATATATATTTGGTGGAAACAGCATACTGAGAATCAGCCTATGGCAAGTATAGGTCAGCAATGCTATAGTGTAATGGTTCTAGGGGTTGCTCGTGCGCAAGTTGCCACCACTCCTGGCTAGGTTACCTGGTTGAACCCTTTCTGTCTGGACAGCCCTTCACTTCGTGGCTGTCTCAGTCGCTGGCAGAATCCGTCAGTGGGCGTTTCTTGAACTTCTTCCAGCAAAGAAGTTCTTTGACGCCAAGTCTCCTCCTACTCTCCCTGTGCAGAAGTCTTCTGCGCAGGGAGGGTGTGGGCAGCGGAGGACCCGTGCTCTCCCTGCTGGTCTCTGGTGAAGAGTCCTGGAGCCTCCTCTCCGATTCCCCCATCTGCCCCCCTTCTCCACTGGTGTTACACTGATTTCCTTCCCCAGCAGATGGGCTGCCTCTCTCCCTACTGGGACCCTCTCCAGCATCCCTCGGGAGCCTTCCCTCTGCCTCTAGCTCCGATGGCAGTTCCCTGACATATAGGCAGGAGTGCAGGTGAGCCATGCTGATACAAAGATTTACTGGTAAGATTGTATATATGTGCCCATGGCCCTCTGTATTTGCATGCAAACCTCAAAAATGCAAACCTAGGACAACCCAGGAAGGACAAACAAAGCTTCCTTTTCAACATTATTTTAGAGAGCAATTTAAAAAGCACCTTGTATAATTGCATTTTAAGAGTAAAGAACAGGCTGGAATCCTATACATACAGGTGTAAGCCTCATTCAACTCAGTGAGGATTATTAATATTTGTACTGTTGCAGCAAGATGTTAGATGACAAGATGCTGAGCTAGAAAACTGTTGGCCTCACCCACACTGGCAATTCTTCTGTTTGTTGTGTATCAGCTACATGTAACACTAAGCTATTGCACCATAATATGGATTTATCCTTCTGTATGTTTTCAATTATGGCTGTAAAAAATTTGTGATATTTTTTATTGTTACCTTTTTCGCAAACCTGCTTTGAGTTTTCTTCTACAATCAAGTGGCATATAAGTTTTATGAAATAAGCAGATAAATAATCTTGATCAGCTTCCTGACTGTTTCTCAGAGGCAATTTCCAGACAAGTTTAATATATTAATTTAGTTTGGGATCTTGGTTTCCCTAGAAATTAGCTCACCACCTGTGCCATTTCATAGAATGTGCAGTGCAATCATATACATGTTTACTGAGAAATACATCCCACAGTGTTCAGTGGGGCTTATTCTGTAGTAATTGTGTGTAGGACTGTAGGCATAAGAACATTCTAACTAGTATCTATTTCTAGGGGAGTATTGCTCACTACTAGTTCAGCACTGGGAAAGTACAGTGAATGGGAAGGTTTTGTCATACTGTCAAAGAAAATATGATGGCATCACCAAAAATTAAATTGCTTGAAAGGAAGGGGGAAAGTTTCTTTTGGGGTATGTGGAAGAGGCAAGTTTTGTCTTTCAAGTTAGAGTTCTGAAAGAGAAAGAACAATGTATTTCACAAAAATGCCCCCATTCTAAACCTATTTTATCTGAAGTCCTATTGATTTTGGCAGACAGAGATAACTTTCAAGGAAGGATTACAGCACAGTTTTAAATCTCCAGTTTATGATTCAGTTGTAATTTCCAAGTCCCAGCAGAGGGGTGTGTGTGTGTGTGTGTGCGCGCGCGCGCGCGTGTGTGCTTCTGACTAGTGAATGATAACAGAAAACTTACTTTACTACATACATAAGGTCAGTAAGTGTGTGGGGGGGGTGTTACTTTTCAGAGGATGCACCTAAACTTCTCACACTCCATCCCCGTCACTGCCTCTGCATGGACCAACTCAAACAGCAACTGTATCTTCAGGATTTCTTTGGCTCCTGCTTTAGTCGCCTAATACTGCACTATTCTGGGTTAGATGCTGAAGATGCATCATTGTGCGCCTCTTATGTCATGATGGCTATATCACCTCCAGTATCAGAGGCAATAAGCTTCTCCATACCTGTTGCTTGAGATAATATGTGAGAAAATGCTATTGAGTTCATGTTCTGTTTGTAGGTATAGAAGGGAAAAGAAATTTGTTCAGTTCACATTTTAATATAAATCTACCTAATCTGCACCTCCTGAACCAATATGCAAACATCTCTGAATTTTGGCTGGCCAATGTGAGAACAGAATGTTAGACTAGATATGCCTTTGATCTGATCCAGAAAGGTTATTCCACTTGTATTATCTCCACCTTCCATTCCTATATTTTCCCATTCTGAGCTCCAGCTCCATATCACACACTGTCTTACTGAAACCATCCCCAGCTTCTTAGCAACAATAATTCCTTCTTTCTTAAAAAGACACAATGGACCTTTCAGATTCTTGATTCCACAGCTGGGTATACTTCTGCTACCTTTCAAGGCTTGTGACACATGATTTATATTTTATTTTCAAGACTGTCCTTGTTAAAAGAAACAAATGGTGAGTGTTGTATCAGTTTGTTTTGTTTCTAGGGGCAGAAACGTAGAGGTAGATGGAATGCATGAATGAACTGATCTGAGGGAATCTCATTAACGGCAATTAAAATGTGTTTTCTCCAGCATTTTATCACAATATGAACAATAGCCCTAATTACAAAATTTCCCTTTCATCAGGACTTTGTGGAGTTGATTGTGGAGCACATGTATCTGCGGCATTTACAAGACGAGGAAATATATAAGCAGAAACCGCCACACAGATTAGTCCACCAGCCTGTTGGGATACTGCCAGGGAGACAAAGGCCATCACTGCCTCCACGTCGCCTCCAGACATCCATCGATCTCCCGTAGATACAGTATTAGTCAATTAGTGACACGAGCTTCAGAAATAGCTTGCCACATTCCAGAGCTGGTGCACGCTCTATCAGCAGACTTCGCACAGTGAAAGATGCACTCAGGAGAGCATATTTACAAGTTTATTCAGCGTTGGTCAGAACAAAGAGAAAACATGACTGCCTGCTACGATGTCTCAGGCACAGAGAGAAAAACGAAAGCAATAACAAACAGAAACTTCCTGTGAGCAGGAAATGCGTAGGCTGTGACTCACAACAGCCTGTCCCCTTTTTAAGGTGGAACGGAAATATCCTAACACAGCCATCGGCAGAACTGTTTGTATTTCGTTTTTGTGAGCTCTGGCACTTTCCTCAAGCATTACTCAAACACGTAATTCTGTTTCAGATAAGGTCACTGTTCTACATTTCAGCTATGCATACAAAAGTGAAGAAATCCACATTGTGAGGGTGGGGAGAGACTGGTAAACTATATCCAACCTGAAATTAGGGCTCTGCAGAACATCTGAGTGCTGATCTACACCCTGTGCAGAAAACAATTCCATGGGGGGGGGGGGAGTTACACAAGTCATTGATAAGCCACTTACAACAAAGCAAACACTTTAGCTTAGTCTTCACACAAGATGGGCTGTGCATTTCAGGCTGGTATCTAAAGAAGTGTGCATGCACACGAAAGCTCATACCAATAACAAACTTCGTTGGTCTCTAAGCTGCTACTGGAAGGATTTTTTATTATTTTGTTTCGACTACAGCAGACCAATACAGCTACATACCTGTAACTTTTTCAGGCTGTTTGCTATGTGGGAAAACATTGAGGCCCTTGTTCCTTGGTTCTGAAATCATCTGCAGGGTCTCTCCAAGCCTGCAATCCTATACTCATGTAATTGGGAGAAAGGCAGCCACACCAAAATCAATGGGTTTTTTCCTAAGTAGACATCCTAGGACTGAACTGCATGGGAGGGCTGGGTTGCTAAGTGATTTTCCTCCTGGTTGTCTCCCAACATTATTTTTGTTTGTACCATTAGTGCAGATGATGTAACATTTTGGGTGCAACACACGAGGTTTTTATTGCTCTGGAGGGTTGACCTCAGGATTGTGTGTATTCTGTCTTTCTGAAGAGTACTATTCCCTGATGATAGTGCAGATACCTTTGTAAGTAAAGAGAGAAAAGTGGAATCAAGTAACATTAAAGGAGGAAGAAGCAGCCAGAAAATTGAAGGCAATTGTAGCAAGCAACATAGACGAATCGGTAATGAAAGAAGAAATGAAACAAGAGAATTCTGAAGAGAAGCGGGTTTATCAGACTGTTGCCATTTTTGTTAGTTCACTGCTTCCACTTGTCAAATTTACCAAAATGTGCTAGAACAATAACAGAAGGCATCAGACCATTCTGTGCCTATTCAAAAGGATTTGTTAGGCTCAGCAGACAGTAGCAAGTTAAAAAAGGGAAGAAGTAATAACTGTATAATTAACAAGAATTAGACTGTATGCCAGATCACTGCAATAGCACTCTCACTTGTTGCTGTCTATGGGCAAGATCCAGTGCTCAGAAAGGTTGGGACTGGAATTGTTGTTGTTTGATTGATTGATTTCTTACCTACTCACCCTTCACCATAGGTTTCCAGGGCAAATTTAAAAATACAGCATTAAAACCAATATAAAACAAATTACAGTCAAGAAAATACGATAAGGCCTAACAATATTTGTCTAGGGTGTCAAAGGCCAGCATACCACAGAAACAACATAATGAGGGTATCAGATGCACTTTTATCTAGAGGGAATTCCACAATTTAGGAGCAGTCACAAAGAATGCCCTCTCTGGGGCTGCCACTCTCCAAATTTCTGAGGGTGGGGGAAACTACCAAGATGCTGCCCAGTCAACAACAGAGCAGTCCTGTAGGAAAGGAGGCAGTATTTCAAGTATCTGGAATATATGTAGTTTAGGACTTTAAACACTGGTCCCCTTGAGTTGGGACCAGGAACAAACTTGAAGTAGGATGCTAAAGCCAAAAATCTTTAAATAAAAACAAGGGGATCAAAAAATGTATTTATTATTTATTTCATAAAAATTATGCACTGCTTTGATTGTTACAAGAAAGAAAAAAACCTTCAAAGTGGTATGCCTCCTCATCAGTGGAGCTAACAGTAACTTCATGAGATGCACCAGGAAAATCAAATTGGGAAAGGGTTCATCTTTCTCTCTGTCTGTACACACATAGCAGCAGCATTTATCCAAACAAAATGGTAGCATATCCTACCCTTTAAAAAAAGTGCTTAAAAAAAGAGAGTACTTACCCCCTGAATCCCTCTCTGTCTCTGCATCACTTTTGCAACTGGTCACACCTACCTAGAAGGCTGACTATGGTGGAATTTGGCCCTCAGGCTGAAAAAATGTCCTGTTTCTGTTTTAAACAAGGTGTTGTTGTTGTTTAGTTGTTTAGTCGTGTCCGACTCTTCATGACCCCATGGACTAGAGCACGCCAGGCACCTCTGTCTTCCACTGTATCCCACAGTTTGGTCAGACTCATGTTTGTAGCTTCGAGAACACTGTCCAACCATCTCGTCCTCTGTCGTCCCCTTCTCCTTGTGCCCTCCATCTTTCCCAACATCAGGGTCTTTTCCAGGGAGTCTTCTCTTCTCATGAGGTGGCCAAAGTATTGGAGCCTCAGCTTCAGGATCTGTCCTTCCAGTGAGCACTCGGGCTAATTTCCTTAAGAATGGATGTGTTTGATCTTCTTGCAGTCCATGGGACTCTCAAGAGTCTCCTCCAGCACCATAATTCAAAAGCATCAATTCTTCGGTGATCAGCCTTCTTTATGGTCCAGCTCTCACTTCCATACATCACTACTGGGAAAACCATGGCTTTAACGATACGGACCTTTGTTGGCAAGGTAATGTCTCTGCTTTTTAAGATGCTGTCTAGGTTTGCCATCGCCTTTCTCCCAAGGAGCAGGCATCTTTTAATTTTGCGACTGCTGTCACCATCTGCAGTGATCATGGAGCCCAATAAAGTAAAATCTCTCACTGCCTCCATTTCTTCCCCTTCTATTTGCCAGGAGGTGATGGGCCCAGTGGCCATGATCTTCGTTTTTTTGATGTTGAGCTTCAGACCATATTTTGCACTCTCCTCTTTCACCCTCATTAAAAGGTTCTTTAATTCCTCCTCACTTTCTGCCATCAAGGTTGTGTCATCTGCATATCTGAGGTTGTTGATATTTCTTCCGGCAATCTTAATTCCGGTTTGGGATTCATCCAGCCCAGCCTTTCACATGATGAATTCTGCATATAAGTTAAATAAGCAGGGAGACAATATACAACCTTGCCGTACTCCTTTCCCAATTTTGAACCAATCAGTTGTTCCATATCCAGTTCTAACTGTAGCTTCTTGTCCCACATAGAGATTTCTCAGGAGACAGATGAGGTGATCAGGCACTCCCATTTCTTTAAGAACTTGCCATAGTTTGCTGTGGTCGACACAGTCAAAGGCTTTTGCATAGTCAATGAAGCAGAAGTAGATGTCTTTCTGGAACTCTCTAGCTTTCTCCATAATCCAGCGCATGTTTGCAATTTGGTCTCTTTAAACAAGGTACAAATAGATAAATAAGGACCCATTGGTCTTGTTCCCTTACATGTTGTCAGTAGTTTTCTTGTGGGTTATTATCTTCACCCATCTCTGTTGCAGATTTATCATCATGTAATTAACCTGTTAATTGACATTTCTGACTGACGCAGGGAAATAATCTTCTATGCCAAAAGGTCTGAATGAAATATTGTAACATCTCTGCCTCTCAGTGGTGTTTGTAACCTTTGAACAGTTTAATTTGCACAAACAACACCTGCTGATTCCATCAAAAACAGTGCCAAAACAATTTCAAAAGGAAGCTCAGAAAAACACATTTGATTGTGCCATCTTTCAGCGTGTTTGGAACAAGGGACTAGCTGGTGAGAGGTCAATCTATTTTCTGGAAACACAGCAGACCTGAGGCCTGTTCTAGCCTCAGAACATTGGAACTGGCTGTACCTATTTGACTAGTTGATATAAATCCTCTTCACAAGTTCTGAAAGTCAATCTGTGTAGATGCTGCAAGTTTGCAATTGCTGACTTCACCCCCTTCACTCCTGATCTTCCTGAATTAGGAAGGAAGATCTGAAAGGGAGTTCACACCAAAAGTCATACAAAGCTATTGCTGACTTCACCATGTAGGGGTAGATTCAAAATTGATTGCATCAAATTTTGGGGAAAGTCACAAATCCATGCTTTCCCCCATCCCACTACACACAATGATTTTCAGGTGTTGATGACTTCCAAATTTTCCTCCACAGCAGAGATGGAGAATATTTGACCTTCCAAATTTTGTTGGACCAAAACATCCATCATCCCTGACCTTTGGCCTTGCTGGTTGAAGCTCATGGGAATTGGAGTCCAACAAAAGAACATAAGAAGAGCCTTCGGGATCAGGCCAGCGACCCTTCTAGCCCAACATCCTGTTCTCACAGTTGCCAACCAGGTGCCTATGGAAAGCCTGCAAGCAGCACTTGAACACAACAACACTCTTCCCTCCTGCACTTATCAGCCGCTAGTACTCAGAAGCATACAGCCTTTAACATATGCATCAGAGTTGATAGCCATTAACATCCTTCATGAATTTGTCTTATGCTCTCTTAAAGCCATCCAAGTTGGCTATCGTTGCCTCTGTAGGACCAAAGGTTTCCCATCCCTGATGTAAAGGAATAAAATTGACACAACAAGTACTGGCAGGAAAGTGCTGTGTTTTGATATCAATGAAACTGAAAAATATCAATCTCATTTCACTTTAAGTCTCCTCAGTTATTTACTCCACACATTAAAAGAACATGTAGAAGGGGAAACACATGCTATCACCACTCCCATTGCTACCATTCCTACTGCCCCCTATTGGCTTTGCCCCCATGACCCAAACATGTAGAGGTCCTGATCATGTGGTGGAGTCTCTCCATTCAGATCTTTCACCTTCAGATCTTCCATGGATATCTGTAAGAAGACAATGGCATTGGGGTCAGAACTAGTTCACATGGACAAAATGTTTGAAGGTGGTGTATATTGTTGTTTGTTAGATTTATATTGTCACCCATCAATGAGGATTCCATGTGCAGCTTACAATAGCATATCTAAACACAATATGCAATTGTAATAGAGAAGGCTTTATACAGATGACATCTCCAATGTTCAGAAGAATGGAGGCTAAGAAATCATGCCACAGAGAATTCCTTATGTCAAAAATGTTGTATAAAGCAATGTACAGACTTCTTTAGAAGTTATAGTGTATGAAGGACAGAGATCCTTTCTTCTCAACTAGGCAAGAGAAGAGATGTCCTATTTCCACACAAACACACCCAAGTATTGAAAACAGTAAAAGGAAATGGTAGAACAGCAAAAAGTTGTTTCTTCAAAGCTGGTTAAGTGCTGCAAGAATAGCTGATAGTAACATGAAAAGCAAAACCTGACTGCTTGCTTCACAGAGCAGCTTTGCTCACAGAGATCACCAAGCACTTTCAAGAAGAGAAACTGGCCTTGATGGATGAGCCCCTCAATTTATTTCTTTAAAAAAAAAGCTGCTTGCCTTGCAGCTAGAGCCACATTAATTGCTCAAACATAGATGAAATGATAAATCCCCTACTGAACAGATAATGTGAGTAATTATATTGCTAAGCCCCTCAAATGGTGACAAAATTATTTTAAAAACATTCTTCTCTTTGAAGATACAGTCATGCTGATTGCAAGGAAAATCTGGAAGGAAAAAATGGGGATCTGTGAGAAAACAGCTCTTGAAAAAACAGAAATCCTAACCATACATACTCAGAAGTCCTACTGAATTCAATAAATACTCCCAGGTAAGTGGAGTTAGGATTGCATCTTAACTCTGCAATTCTAGCTATATTTACCTGGGAGTTAGTGATCTTTAACTCAATGGGTTTTCCTGCTGAGGAGACATGTATAGACTGCACTGTACAGTACAATCCTCTGAATATTCACTGCATTTAATGGAACTTACGGTACTTCCAGGTAAATTTGCACTTTAAATTTGTCACATAATTGCCTATACATACATATAATGGAGATGTGTTTATGTCATTTATTTATTTGTTTCAGAATTTGTATGTCACCTTTCAGAGTAGATCCTCTCACCATAGCTCACATCAAAATAGAGCATAAAAACTATGCTGGGTCATATACCAATAAGCTGGTCCTAGCTTGCAGGCCAATGATTCATGAACCCTGCCATAAAACAATTAAAAACAAGCAGAGCAGACTAACATAGCCAGCTTCAAAATGCTTGGGCAAATAAATAAGTTTTTACCTGGTCCCACTAAGTGGTATTCAACTAACTTTTACTCACTGAAATTAATGGACCTAACATAGTCATGCTAATTAATTTCAATCAGTCTGCTTAGCTTTCAATTGCTTTTGTTGACCTTTCTCTGTAAAGACTCATTTTCTGGATAACCCCTGATTCCATCTCTATTTCTCCACCTAGAATACCTTACAAGGGCACCCTATTATCTAAACTAAAGTGCATAAAGCTACACATCTCGTGCTCATGTATAATTTGGTAAACATGCTAATTTCTATGCTACCTCTATGAGACTGACAGGCCTGTTAGCATCGCCCTTGAGCCAGTGCCACGGACTGGACTCATCCACTTCAGCCCTGACTGGGCTAGGCGAGCTGGGTAGCACTTCCAGAGACCACCTTCTGCACAGGAACAGGTCAAAGTGCTGTGGACTCACAGCTTAGAGTTGTGAGCACCGGATTCACTTCCACAAGAAGACAGTCATCGCACAGCAGAGTATAGCAGAGTATAGCAGAGCATAAACGACTCGGAGGGCAGCTCTGTAGAATATCTTCTTTATTCTATCTACAACTATTATACACAACTATATACAGAGCTAAATGAGGTCTAAGCATAAATGAATGCTGCACTGCACTGAGTGTCTGCAGCTGCTCTTAGCAGCAACCTTATCTATACACACGATCTCTAACACTCAGTCTCTCTCTCCCCCCCCCCCCCCCCGACACTGACTGACTCTTTGATGTGGTGCTGGAGCAGAATAAGTAGAGAGCAGAACACCGCTCCTCCTCTCTGGAAAATCACCAGACTCATCAGGAGATTCTTGGATATGGGAGGGGTGAAATCGCCTCAAGGCCTGTCCTCCAGCAGAATAGGGCTGCATTAGAGCTAAATTCCTCCAGCCATACATGTTCTGGAAGGGCCTGTTCCCTGGTCACAAAAAAGTAGTTTTCCAATGTGTAAAGAGATATGTAGCCCAAGCAAGCATGGCAGCAATACTGAAAAGGAAACAATAAGGTTTTGTGGAATTGCTGCTTAGATTAGAAGAGGCAGTGTTTAGACCAGCTTGAAAAAGAGCGGAACAGTTTTTCATTATAAGATAGATCATGGAGACGTACCAAGAAAGCAAAAATATTGTTTTGACTGGCAGAGTTTTGGAACACAGGAGCATTTATTAGTAAGCATCCTCTCTAGAAAATAGATAAAAAGATTTTGAAGAAGATGACACAAGTGGATTAATCTGGAGAGATGCTCAAGCTGAGGTGGATCTGAGTATGATTGCAGAATGAAGAGGAAATGCTATTTTTTTTAAAAAAAATATTATCTATTGGATCAAAAATATGACTGGGAGCCATAATGGCCTTTGAAAGAACTGCAAAACTGGGGGCATTCTTTATGGAAGAATTGCATATAATCATAGGATATGAGAGGATACTGAGATCATAGCAGTGGTCATGAAAGAGGTACTGAGAACAGCAATAAGAGGAAGCAGCAAATTCAGAGCAAAGGTCACTGCAGAGAGTGGGAGATGATTAGAGGAAGAAATAAAGAGCAAAGCTGGAAGCAAAGGTCTAAAAGAGATAGAGAAAAACGTGTCTTTTGCAGGCCAGTTGTGAATATGATGCAGATGAAAGGTGATCAGGACAAAAGAAACATGATCTGAAAGGTTAGAAGTATTTAGAAGAGGATTAATGCTAAGCATCTTAGTGATGTCAGTTTCCTTGTATGTGTCAGTACTGTGCCTTAGATGAATCGTTTTAATTAACACAGACTTCTGAGGCTTTTTGTTATCATTTCTTCAGAGAGCTAAAAAAAATAGAAAATGAAAAGTCAACTAGGACAGAAGATTATAATACTGTTGTGAAGTTTGTTGCAGTGTACCAAGAGGGCCTAGTCATTCAAGACTCAACTGTGAAGCAGTGCATGGTCCATCTGCATATCCCATTGTGCCATACAGACCCAGAAAGGGGTGGCGAGGAGAACAGGATATCTTTCCCATATATTGCAAGAAGTGAGAAAGAAGATAAAGCAGGCAAGAGATAAAAGAAGGTATGAGCCTGGTTCCATTGCATTATTCTTCTGATGAACTCCTTTACAAGGAATGCTGGTAGTTAAACACAATAAATGAATAGGTAAATAAATAAATAAAATGATGGAATAAATCAGATTTCCTGGTTGCATTATTTCAGAAATACTTGAGGTCATCTTGAGCACCACTGATTTTTATTGGACTAACCCTTTGCAAACCTACCTCCAAGCAAGTATCATAGAACTTAATGGGACTTACGTACTTCTGCGTAGATATATATATATAGATATATATATATATAGATATATATATATTTGCTTTCGTAGATTTTCACGGGTACAGGAATGCAGGTTTTGGTGTCCTCGGGTGTCTTCCCGTGTAAAAGTTGGGGTGTCTAGGCGACGTTTCGACGAGGTCTCACTCGTCATCTTCAGGCTGGTGCTTTCGGCTTCTTGTTACTGGAACAGAGCGGGATCTCAATGTTTGAGTTCCTATAAATACTGTAGAGGGGGTGTGGTGTCTAGCCTCCAATGTTCTGGGCAGAGAGGAAGTTCCCAGGCTAGTGTGCCTTTTCTTCTTTTGTTCCTTAATTACTTGAGAGATACCTTGAGTGATTTCTTGAGTGATATCCTGAGTACCACTTAGGTGGGTCATTAGGTGTGGATTAGTTGCTAAAGTCTTTGTGTCTTGACCTCTTGAACTTTGTGAAGAGTTTTCCTGAGAAGATGGCTGTATTGCACTTAGTTGTGCTTTGGCTTGGCTTCGTGTATAGGGGCGAGCTGTGGTTTTGTGGCTTGTGTCAGCCAGATCTGTGTAGGGATTGCAGGGGGGTGCAGCATCCGGAGGTGCCACCATGTGCCTTCCTTATATCAAGGGCACTACAGATAAAATTAGCAAAATCCTCCATAAACACAATATCAAAACAGCCTTTTGCACCAACCAAAAAATAGCCAATATCCTCAGAAACCCCAAGGATAAAATCCAGTTGGAAAACCAAGGGATCTATGAAATACCCTGCAAAGTCTGCCCAGCCACGTACATTGGACAAACAAACAGACGAATAAATGCACGTATCGCAGAACACAAGAATGCCGTCAAAAAAGAAGAAAAAACTTCCTCTCTTTTCCAACACATGAAAGAAACAGGACACGAAATTAATTTTGCAGATTCCAAATTGCTCTTTAACACGGAACATCACCACAAGAGAATAATCATGGAAGCCATCGAGATAGAGAAACACCCTCACAACATGAACAAGCGTGACGACACATCCCGCTTGCCAGACATCTGGAAATTAGCCCTCCCCACAAAAACTGACACCAGATCCAGAGGCACACAGAACGCCAACACCAATCAACCACACCAGACCCAAACCCAGACCCTCTCCACAGATGAATTACTGACACCATCCAGTAGCCAATCCATGGTGGCACCTCCGGATGCTGCACCCCCCTGCAATCCCTACACAGATCTGGCTGACACAAGCCACAAAACCACAGCTCACCCCTATACACGAAGCCAAGCCAAAGCACAACTAAGTGCAATACAGCCATCTTCTCAGGAAAACTCTTCACAAAGTTCAAGAGGTCAAGACACAAAGACTTTAGCAACTAATCCACACCTAATGACCCACCTAAGTGGTACTCAGGATATCACTCAAGAAATCACTCAAGGTATCTCTCAAGTAATTAAGGAACAAAAGAAGAAAAGGCACACTAGCCTGGGAACTTCCTCTCTGCCCAGAACATTGGAGGCTAGACACCACACCCCCTCTACAGTATTTATAGGAACTCAAACATTGAGATCCCGCTCTGTTCCAGTAACAAGAAGCCGAAAGCACCAGCCTGAAGATGACGAGTGAGACCTCGTCGAAACGTCGCCTAGACACCCCAACTTTTACACGGGAAGACACCCGAGGACACCAAAACCTGCATATATATATATATATATATATATATATATATATATAGGTACCTTGGTTTAAGAACAGCCCTGTTTACGAATGATTCGGTTTACAAACTCTGCAAAACCAGAAGTAGTGTCCCGGTTTGCGAACTTCACCTCAGTCTAAGAACGGGGCACTGGTGGCAGGAGGCCTCATTAGGGGAAGCGTGCCTTGGTTTAAGAACGGACGTCCAGAACAGATTAAGTTCATAAACCGAGGTACTGCTGTACGCACATAGGCTTCTGCTGCATCTGAACGAATTCAACGCTGGTTCTTTCAGCTCCCATTACACATTACTCATGTGACTACTTTAGAGTTTGGTTAATCCAGCAGGACTTTTTCTTATGTTCTTCTAATTCACTTCAAGACTTTGGAGCCATCTGATGAGAAATATTCAACATACTGAAAGTTCAGGATGGCTATGCCTCACTCTCCACTCCTCAAAGGTGTCGGTGAGGAAGCAGTGTTTCTTTCCCCATAAGAAACCTGCCTTTATTTGCACACAATTCTTCCTTCTAGGCCCAATCCCTGTTTGTATGCATTGAGCCTTCTTTAAAATGTATGAATAAATTTGGTCTATTGTTTAACAGCCTGCCTTAATACATTTTACACAGGCAAAATACAACAAAAAGAAGAGACAAAATTGCATAAGAGAGCACTTGCTGTTACCCAGAGAACACATCTAACTCTGTCTAACGGTCACCATAACAACATAGTGTACTTCATTTAACAAAATCAAATATCATATTTGTTGCAATTGCTCCAAATTGGATAGCTTTATAGGTTACAAACTTGAATGTATCACTTTTAAAAATAATAAATGCACCAACCACCTGTTCAGAAGGAAGGAGAAGGAGGAAGAGATGAGGTGTTGCCCTGGCCAAATAGTTTATTGTACAGTTTATGGTTATTGATCAGGGATTAGATTATTGGAGCTGTCAAACAACATGAGGACACCAAGTTGGCTACCCTTGTCTTATAAGTTCAGTTACTCATTTGTTATTAATATTATTATTTATTTAAAGGAGGCCTCACAAATGCAGACTCAGCAGCTTGACTAAAGAGAGGCATCCTGCTACATCACAGTGGGTTCAGTTCTTCAGCCAGCCAGGAACAGGCATGTGACAACCTGTATCTTTGCATCTACAACCTTTTGGTAGCTAAGGTAAGACTTAGCTGGATTGGAGCTCTGGATCGTCACTGTTCTTTTGAGGGGCCAGGGTTTAGGAACCTGTTGTGGCTCTCCAGATGTTGTTGGACTCAAACTGCTATCAACTCCAACCAGCATGATCACTGAGCAGGGATGGTGAGTGTGCGTAACTAGCAATACCTGGAGATTAGTTCTAATGGTAAAAAATCAGAATCTAATTGTATGAAAAAAAGAAAAAGAAACCAGCAGGTTTTCAAAGGAGTTACACCAAGTGAAAAGGGCTAAATACCGATGGACTTGCTCCCTGAGTTTCAATAAAAAAGAAAAGAAAGAAAGGAAGGAAGGAAGGAAGGAAGGAAGGGGAAGACGCTTCAGGTCTTATTAGAAACTGGAGTCTTAATTCTCTTCAAAATTGACTCCAAGCTTCAGTGAGTAAAGAGAAATCCTTAATTAATCACCTTCAGATTAAAAAGCCCCTGTTAAGGGTTTTATATCTAGTGAGGTATTTAAGGATAATATAGATTGGCCGGCTAATTCTTGCTAAATGATGTACATGTGTTAATGATGCAGTAAAGTTCCCCAACAGCCAGAGTATGGCTATTGCTGTCTGATTCTTTGATAAAGGTGAGATATGGAGGCTTGCTTTGGGACAAATACAGACCTATCAATATATGTGGTGCCACTTTAAAAGATTTATATCGGATTTCTTCTAGGGCAATAAGACTGGAAAGAGAGGCTGTTGTTATGAACTGCATTCCACTGTAGATAAATAACATTTCTTCTTTTGTTTTCTGCTCTGTCAAAATTTAGATCGTGGGCTCCTGTCTTTTCCTATTAAACTCTTTAAAGCACTATGCATGTAGCCCGCACTGTATAAATTAAAAAATAATAACCTCAGCTGGCTAACTGAGGGCAAACAAAGGGCTTGTTTGCATTGCAATTTATTTTGTCTCTGTCTCATGCAACTTTGGTTATAAATGTTCACAGTTCATTTCAATCTGCTTCTCTAATATTTTCCAGGTGTTTCCAGTTGCAACTGGCATGGAAGTGGGAAGTGCTGACAAAGAAGGGGGAAAGAGCTTGCACAATTGCAGCCCACTGCCACTAGAGGGGAAACAAGGTGGGTGTGGGTCACATGCTGCAGAAAGCATTTACTGATGACATCATCACTCAGTGCCTTTGGAATCTAACCAATTCTAAGCTATTAATTGATAGGGTTGCCATATCTAGAAGTAAAATTCAGGGCACAAAAGTTGTTGAGCTATATTTTCGCCTGTTAAATCCCAGACATGTATGGCAACTCTATTACCAGAAGATTCTGGACAAACATTAAGCATAAATTGTCTTTGCACAGTATAGACTTGACTTGCTCCCTCTCATCAGCTACATTCAGTGCTATTTTTCTAGAAAAAGAGGTGCCGAAACTCACCACGAACATCTCCCTTGTTCTCTTTTAATGGCAAAGGCAGCCACCTGAGAGGTGCTAGTTTCAACACTGAGGCAGTGTGTATTTAGCATAAAAATGCTAAATAAACATTTAATTTTCCAGATGGAAAACAGGAAAAGACTTCACTTGCTGGGGGTCAATGATTTCACCTACTGAAGTGGTTTGCTTTTAACAGCGGTAACACAATCATAGACTACCAAAGCAATGGAAATGTGTCATTTCACTTTTAATTTTAATTTGTATACAGCCTTTCTACATTACTCTACACAAGATGAGGCATCATTGTCAAAGTGTGAAGATGAGCTATTCCTTGTGTTGCATTAGGTTTCTTACATCTGACCGCATATGTCATTGCCTTATCACATAATAGCAGAGAAGCTTGTAGTCTGGAGGGTATCAGGGAGTTTTAAGTGAGGTTTGGGATGATTATTATTTGGGATTGCTTTATCTTTGAAGCTCCAAGATTGTGATACCATTGTTTTAACTTAGTGCCTTCTCACCAAAATATATTTCCCCCTAAGCATGCATTTTCTCACTTTAATGTCATCACAAATATGTACCAAAAACCTATCTACACCTCAAAAGTAAATGATGGATGAATCTACTTTTCATGTATTATGTCCCTACATATCTACATTTCTAGTGAGCCACACATTGTAAACATAAGATGAAAAGATATTTATTTTCTGGAAATATTTGTAGGTCTTTTATGTCCTGGGGAAAGTAGCAAGACCTGTTGTTGGTTGTTGTTGTGTTTTTTTTTAAAAAAAACACCTCAATAACTTCCTTCCTAGCACATTTTCTATTTTACAGTAAATTGTGCTCAGGTCTTCTACTTATGTGGAAATAATTCCAAACTGCAAGAGGACTATCACTAACTTTGTGGCTGTTTCTTTTTTTTTTTGTTTTTTACAGGGGTCACCTCATGATTACCCTTGATTTTTAAAACATGCTTCTTATGGCAGTTTAAAAAAATAACAGACTTATGAGATGGCATGTGACAATCAGTTGCGAAAGGAATCCATCCATTCAACATAAAAAGGAATGAATTTCAATCCAATATAAAGATCTGAGGACATGTCCAACATAGCACTAAATTCAAGCGTTGTTCTGCTAGTGGGTCATCTTGCACAAGTAGATCTTTTAGGGAAGGGTCATAGCTCAGTGGCCGAGCACCTGCTTTTCATACAAAAAATCCCCTGGTTCAGTCTTCATAATCTCCATGCCTAAATTCCTGAGGAATCACTGCTAGTCAATGTAGACCAGGGTTTCCCAAACTTGGGTCTCCAGTTGCTGTTGGACTACAGCTGCCTTCATCTCTAGCTAGGAGGGCCATGCGTGCAAATGGGTCAGAGGAATCGCACAGACCTGATCCTTAATGAAAAGGGCCTCTGCTAATACAACAGTACATATGTAGGGCTTTTCCATAATACCACTGGGAAACCTGAAAAAAGCAGGATTTCAAATTGCATGGAGAGGGGCGCACTCAAAATCTCTTTTCAGATCTTAATATTGAATGCATGGAGTTTGAATGTATGCAGTCCATCCATGCTTCATATTTCTCTCAATAACAATGGATACTCTGGAAAAGCATCATTCCTGACTGAGGAGAGGGAGATCCAGTTGCATGAACAAACCTTGAAATTAATTGGCATAAGTCAAGGTGAGAACACACTACACATTCTATTTCCCTACACAATCTGAAGGGGGCTTTGGGATGTTGAATGCATCAAGTAAGGAATTTGAATGTGTGATCTGGTCCTAATTTGGGTCCAATTCACATGTTGCTGCATCATTAATGCACAAATCAAGCCTGAATATGCTTGCATTTTAAATACAGATTCTTGAGATTAAAAGTGAGACTTGCCATCTTCAAAGTGTGTGGGACAAAGTCTCATCTAATATGTAGGACATTCCCCTACCTTTCAACTGATATGTTAGCATTCAAGCTTTACTTTGTAACATTTAGAATCCCATATCTTTTTGTATCTTTAATGGGAATTTACATATTCAATTAGGCCCAAGGATAGACCATGTAAATCTGCAGCCTGCATGTGGCTATCTGAATACTGATTACATTTGTTTCTAAGGATGAGCCAAACCAGGCCTAATCAGTATGCAAGTGCCACTCAGGAGACAGATTGGAGAGTCAATGGAATCAAAAAGGCTTAATCCTCCAACACCGACCAACATTAGTGAGCACTTCTGGGATTATGGGGAGGGTAGAGAAATGCATGCAGGAGAAGCAAAGCAATAGTGTTTAATTGCTACGAGAAACTCTGCAGGGTATGTTCTTTCAGAGAGCAAAATCTTCTTGACAATCTAGTGACAGCAATTGGGCATTCCTGTGCTTAGTCACTTTCCAAGAAGACCTGGGTACTGACCTCAAGCAGATGTTACCCTTGCAACAGATGAGACAGTTCATCTGCAATAAATAAATAGCTGTCCAATTTCCCTTCCTCATGGCCATATTCAAGTTAAATAAGTTTAGGTTTATTCCCAGCTACTCCAGGGTTCAGGAAAATAGTAATATTTATTCATTCATACATACATACATACCCCACCCATCCGTCTGGGTTTCCCCAGCTACTCTGGGCGGCTCCCAACAGATTAAAAACAGAATAAAACATCAAACATTAAAAACTTCCCTAAACAGGGCTGTCTTCAGATGTCTTCTAAAAGTCAGATAGTTATTTATTTCCTTGACATCTGATGGGAGGGCGTTCCACAGGGTGGGCGCCACCACCGAGAAGGCCCTCTGCCTGCTTCCTCCATAAATGAAAAAACAGAGTGGTTATGGCAGGTGTGGGGATTCAGATGTTGCTGAACTACAAGTCCCACCATGCTTTGCTTGATGGGGCTGATAGGAGTTGCAGTTCAGCAGCATATGGAGACCAAAGGTTCTCCCTGCCTGGGTTAGGGTATGTATTTCATAGTGAGAAATTCTGCTCTGCTACCAGCCCAGAAGTACAATTTTGCACATTCAAGAGGAGATCAGTAAGAGCAGTTAATCTTCAAGAATTAGGGTATAAATTTCTCATAAAATAAAATTAATCATCTGGAAATTTCCTACAGGACTAATGTTTTGGACTGGAATCCCATGACCCCAATCAGCACCACCTAACAGTTATGCCTACAGAGCTGTAAAAAGCCAACAGAGACCACTGCAATAGTTTGTGACCCTCTGTTGGTTTGCAATGAGCACTGCTTCTGTTCAGCTACAGTTTGGCTTCCACTGAAACAATTGCACTATTTGCTATGGCCAAGTCTTAACATCATTCATTATGTAATCAGTTATGTATTTAAATTAGATGCATTTCAGTGAAAGGGAAACACCAAAAACAATGCAGAAAATAATGCATTTAGTTATGTAATGTATTTAATGTATTTAGTTATGGACTAAAAGGTAAATAAAACCATCAATAGTGAATACTGTTCCTATTTGCTTGCGTGATTTCCATTCCTGGCTTTCAGCAAACATGCAAATTGTGGCAATTCCCACTCTCATTTCTGTTTCCGACACAATTCTCTGACATTGATTCCAATGTTTTCTGTTATAGATAGAAACTGAAATTTGTGACTGTGTTGGAACATGGAAATGTCAAGATGATAAATCAAATTAGTCAGCATTCTTTTAAAAAACAGGTTTATAAAGCTAAGCTCAATACACTTTTAAAATTTATTTTAAAAATTATTTGTATATTGTCCACTCACACAAAATATTAAGGTGGTGCACAATGTAAAACTCCATGAAACAGTACAAAAGTATCACCAAAATGATGAGCTCATCTATATAAAAAAATAAGTACAGGAAAGACAAAGACTTTGATTCCTGGAGGTTACAGATCTATTTAATGATGTATGTTCGCTAAGGAGCCACGCACGGCTTACATGCTGTGTGATCAGCTGCCCATGATAGCAAGCTCAAAACATTCAGTCAGCATGAACTGTAGATACAAAAAGAATAGCCAGAGATAATTTGAGACAAGCTTCTGTATACTCAGTGGAAAGCAAATGCACATCTTTGAATAACAAAAGCAGCAACAGAAGCAGCATCTTTGACCATAGTCCAAATTATTATTATTTTTAAAGAAGAAAGCAAAACAGATCACCAAAGTAATTACTTGGGCAAGAATGTGGGAAATAATCATAGAGCACACATAACAGACAGGCAAATGAATGTTCTTCCTGCAATTGGAATGCATTAGTTTTCTGTGTCCCAAGACGCACTACATAATAATTTATTATTGTATTTAATTGATTTCCATTGAATACCACCGCAATGTCACTTTTTCAGGCAACAAGAATGCCTGTTTGGAATCAATACCCAAAAAACTCCCAAAGCAATTATTTCAAGGAAATTGATGCCTGGCTGAAAATGAATGGGAAGCGGGAGGAAAAGAGAAAGGAAGTATTAGTTGAACAAGTTGTCTTTCTGCTTTATGTAAAAGTAGTCTATGCATTGTGAGAAAATGACTATGCCTAAAGCATCCATTTGCCTAAGTGAGATGCTTATTTTATTACCAATAAAACTAGCCTAACATTGCTGTGAATAGTTTAATTCTGTGCATAAGAGCATCAGGGCTGCCCTGCCCACTGGCGGAGGAACGGGGGGGAGCACAACGCCCCCGGCACCATTGGTGAGGGGGGTACCACTGCGGCCACCCCCCCAGACATGTGTCGTGCATACCCCCCACTGCACTGGGTGCCGCGCCCCCACAGGAGGCACATCACGCCCCTAGGACGCATGCCACGCCCCCACAGGTGGTGCGTCACGCCCCGGAACACACACCACGCCCCCGCGGGTGATGTGACACACCCCCAGGACACGCGCCAGCCACGCCCACACCTACCCTCTGCTCCCCAGTGCCAGAGCATGCAGCTTCGCCACTGGCCCTGCCAGATCAGAACAAAGTCCCATCTAGTTCCGCATCCTGTTCCGCAGTGGCCTACAAACGCTTGTAAGAAACCTCAAGCAGGATCCAAGCAAAATTTGTTGAGGAAATGCACAGTGGTGAGTTCCACTCAGTAGTAACTTCCACTGTGTTCAATGGAGCTTTCTCCCTAGTAAGTGTATTTGGAATTTTAGCCACAGTGTTTACGTTGCTTTTGTGAGCAGATCCTCCTCTGGTGCAACAAGAGAGAATTGGGTCACTCGCAGACATTCCTCTTGACAATCCGGAAATTCTGTGACAAATCCCAAATATCTTGATACTGTTACATGCCACCCCAATTTCTGTGAGTGGTACAAGATTCCAGGGGTTCCAGGCAGGGTTGAGTTTCCATTGTGAGGATTGAGGCACAGCAGAAGTTAGTGTCTTTAAGAAATATGGTTTATTAAAACATATTTACACTTGGAAGTCTGCAATGGAGGAGGCACAGAACATTATACCCAAAGAGTGTTTCTCATCCATCTCTTAGCTTAGTCCAGTGGTGCCTTGAATGATGGGCAGGGGTGCCACGGTCAACACTGGCCTCTGTCTCTCTTTCCTTCTCTGGTGCCCTCTCACGTGTCTGATTCCCAGAGGCTTGTGCAGCTGTTTGTTGCAGCAGCCCTGGCTCCAAGCTCCCCAGGTGAATGGTGCCTGGGGGTGCTGGTTACCAGGAGCCAAGACGGCCTCAGAGCCTTAGTCAGTCATGGCTCCTGGTCTCTTAGTTCAGCTTCATCCAGCCAGTGGCGCATGGAGTTCTGGTCTGCCCAGCAGCCTAGCCTTTGTTCTCCTACTTTTTCACAGCATACCCATAGATTTTCATCACCCCCCTCCCCCTTCACCATAGCCACTTGCCAATTCTCCTGTCTCTGTCCAGTCCTCAAGGCGGGGGCAAGGCAGTTCTTTTGCATTGTCAATGGCCCTTAATGACACTCCATTGTTTCTTAGTGGCTCTGCACTTAGCCGACTGGTTTGCATGGACCAGGCACCCTGAAACTCAGCCCTCCAAGTTTGGGACTACAATTCCCATCATCCTGACCACTGGTCCTGTTAGCTAGGGATGCTGGGAGTTGTAGTCCCAAAACATCTGGAGGTCCGAGTTTGGGAATGCCTGGCATAGACCAACCCCAGGAATTCCTCTACATAGCGCCACGTGTAGAATCATAGAATCACAGTTGTAGATTTGGAAGGGACCATGAGTATCATCTAGTCCAACTCCCTACAAGGCAGGATTATGCAGCTGCTCAATACGGGGATCAAACCTGCAACCTTGGCATTATCAGCACCACATTCTAACCAACTGAGCTATCCAGGCTAGCTCAGTGTTACCCACACTGACTGGCAGTGGTTTTTCTAGGATTTCAGACAGGAGGTCATTTCCCCGCTGTACCTGGAGATGCCATTGGAGATTGAACCTGGGACCTTCTGCAGACCATGGGTTAAGGGGCACAACAGTCGCTTTGCCCTGGGTGCTGGCAACCCATGCTATGCCACTGCTTCACTGCACTGGAGATTATCTGAAATTAACAGGGTGGGTAGTCCTGATCCCCATTAAGCCACTAGTAGTAGGAGAGTTTTGCCCCTCATTGTGGTTTCAATCTGGATCAGAGGGCCTGCTTACAGAAAAGCTAGGACAATACAGTATTTGAAAAGTCTTTGAGATGTGTATCCAACTGACTGGTACCTTTGTACCTGGACGTACAATATAGGATACAAGTGGACATCCAGGCTGCAAAACTACATCGTCTGAGAGTGTATAATTCTATTCAGGGCAATGAAGATTCTTGGATTGCGAAGACAATTCTTATTATTTTAGACCTGTACAATAACAGGCTTTCACACAGGCATTAAGAACAGCTCATTCATACATTCTGATCACTTACGGTGATTGCACTATTAGGTTATCAGCCAATCATGGCCATTAGCTGGTCCACTGCTCTATAATCACCCTAATGATGTTTGCTTGCCTTGTAATAAAGATTAAGTGACAAAGAAATTAATGATGAGATGCTAAGTCAGCAGGGTAACATTTAAAAACGAGGTAAAAATTATTTGGTTAATGCAAATGCCGATGATTACATTAGATAGCACTTGTTCCAACAAGGAAAGTGGCGATTGTTTTGTTTCTTTAAAAAGGAAAGGTGAGCAGCATGTTCTATTCCCCACCCAAGAAGCGTGAACAGTATAGTTGTATCTTGGAAGTTGAGCGGAATCCATTCTTCCAATCCAAATTCCAAAATGTTCAGAAACCAAAGCGTGGTTTCTGATTGGCTGCAGGAAGCTCCTGCAGCCAATTGGAAGCTGCAGAAGCCCCGTTGGACACTCAGCTTCCAAAAATAGTTTGCAAACCAAAACACTCACTTCCGGGTTTGCAGCGTTCAGGAGACAAAACTTTTGAGAACAAAGCTGTTTGAAAACCAAGGTACGACTGTACTGACAATATAAAAAGGTAAAGGGTAAAGGGACCCCTGACCATTAGGTCCAGTCATGGCCGACTCTGGGGTTGTGGCGCTCATCTTGCTTTATTGGCTGAGGGAGCCGGCGTACAGCTGGTCATGTGGCCAGCATGACTAAGCCGCTTCTGGCGAACCAGAGCAGCGCACGGAAACACCCTTTACCTTCCCGCTGGAGTGGTACCTATTTATCTACTTGCACTCTGACGTGCTTTCAAACTGCTAGGTTGGCAGGAGCAGGGACCGAGCAATGGGAGCTCACCCCGTCGCGGGGATTCGAACCGCCGACCTTCTGATCAGCAAGTCCTAGGCTCTGTGGTTTAACCCACAGCGCCACCCGCGTCCCTGTACGACTGTATAATGGGTGATATATCTTTCACTGAGTTTTGCATGGTTTGGAGAACGATGATGGCTGAGACGTACCCCGGAGTCCCTGCCTCTAGACCTAGTTCTCACTGAGATGCACAGCCAGCCTCATCAGTAGGAAGAGAGACCTGCCTGCTGCAGCTGGCAGATGCCTACTCCAGTTGTTTCTCCTGAAGCCTTCAGCTGTGGAGGACATCATCTTCACTTCAGGCAGCATAACATTCTAGGGCAGCCCTGTCAAGATGATGAACCTTTACCACTTCAAACTGGTAGCAGAGAGAATCAGGCACTTCAAAACAGACACTTCAGATGCTCAAACAAAACAAAACAAACATTTCAAGGGTTTTTGAGGGTTCAGAGCACCCAATTGATTTTCCAGGCAAGCAGCATGCTGCTCACTCATCTCTATTTCCAGGGTCGTGGGTCACAGCCTTCACCACACTACACTGAACCATCTCTCAATCAAAGGTTGTATGATACACATAAATATAGCTCGAAAATAAATGTAGGAGTATCTTATGGGAAATAAATCCCTGTATAAGATACAGGTGCAGGGGCTAGGAAAGGGGGCTGTGAAGTGCGCTCAACAAAGTACTCATTGCACCAAAGAAAAACTGATGATGCTCAGAAATGCCTCCCAAACCAGGCAGAATATCAAAACCACTACCCCCCCCCCAAAAAAATTGAACACAGAAAAAATAAATCAGGCAAAACGCTCCCAAAAATAAGCAACTCCCTACAAATAAATTCATTATTATTTTTTAAATGGAAAGGTCCCTTGGTGAGCACCTATGGTGGTGTGTGAGGGTGCTGTGGAGCCCACAGACTCCATGTTCGGGACTCCAGGAATGGTCACTTGGACTGGGGAAGACCTGAGTTCAAATCCATGCTAACTGGTTTGTTCTTGCACCAGGCATATACAGTGGTGCCTCGCAAGACGAAATTAATTCGTTCCGCGAGTCTTTTCGTCTTGCGTGGTTTTACGTCCTGCAAAGCATGGTCAGTCGCAACTGCACCTCTTCAAGCGGTTTTAAGAAAAAAGGAAACAAACTCGCAAGACGTTTTCGTCTTGCGAAGCAAGCCCATAGGGAAAATCACCTTGCGAAGCAACTCAAAAAACGAAAAACCCTTTCGTCTTGCGTCTTCTGAGGCATTCTTCTTGCGAGGTACCACTGTATTGTGAGTCATGCCTGCCTCATAGAGATATTGTATGGATAAGCAGGGGCAGACTTTGTTAATATGGCACCCTGAATGAGGACAAAATTTGGCACTTGCCTTTGGGTACCATTTACCTGCATATTTACCAATATAAATATAGGTTTATCAACATCATTTATCTTGCTCCCTCCTCTGCTTGGCACCCTGTGCTGGAGGGAATGCCCACACTGCCCTAAATCCAGCACTGGGATAATGCGTAATCCCAGTCCCTATGCTTCTGGAAGGAAAAGTGATAATGGTTAGAAAGAAACAGACAGATAGGTAGCTTTCTATGGAATGAGGAATACTGTTTTTCTGCCTAATTGAAAACTTTGTAGCAGGAATGGGGATTATCCCTGACTATGGTCCATGCTAGTTGGGGGCTAATGGAAGTTGCAGTCCCAACCCTGACTTTACAGAGATATAGAGTGAAAATCCATCGTGACAAATGAGAAATAACGAGACCACCCGTCTTCTGATGTATTGAGTTAACAAATATGCTTCCTGTCTCCCCAAAGGAAGCAAACCAAATGTGTCAATTGCAAACTGGATCAGAACTAAATTGTATCCAAATGTGAGGGGGGGGAGGACTAAAAATGAAAGCTGAAAGGAACAGCAGAGCCCATATGTACAGCAGCTTGCTTTAATGAGACAATTAACCATTAAAATGGAAAAGATCTACCTCCAAGGAGCAATGTGAAGTTTAATTATTAATGTTTGTAAAGCATTTTGATATCCAGAAGATGAAAGCCGCTATGTGCTATAAATACTAAGTATTATTATCCTCATATTCATATTATAGTTAATCTGGCTGGAAAGTGCAAAATCTGTGCTTGCAGTACTAGCATTATTAAAATGACTCCAAGGGATTCATTGCCATCGACATCAATTCTGCTTTCTTTAAAAGGAGGAACATTAAGAGGCCTTGATGAAATTATTTAAAATAATAATGTTTCATAAAATACAACCCTTGATAAGGCTGTGGGTCCTGTTCCAGCCAAAGAGAGTTGTGACTGATAGACCAATCCTATACATGTTTTCTTATCTGTTCTGAGTTCAGTGAAGCCTATTCCCACATATAGTATTTCAGCCTCTGATGTCTTAGCACCATTGAAGCCAGTTAAAGTTTGTCTCTTTGTGGCAATCTGGTTTTTCAAAATCCAACTACACCAACCTTCCCCAACTATTTGCTCTCCCTATGTTTTGGGCTACAACCTTCAGGTGTTCCAGCCAACACAGCGCAGTGGTAGCGCAATACACAGGGTGCAACAGGTAGCAGAAGGCTGCACTTCATGTTGAACACAAACGCTGAATTAACCACAAGATTGTGTGCCACTTAATCAAAAATATCTCAAAGCAGATGCTTTGAGATGCTACTCAGTATCAGTGGAGAGGTTGCTGGTTATGGTGGAGCCCAGGTACGCAAAATTATCCGCCACATCAAGTGTGTGGTTGCCAATGCAGATAAGAACCCCCCACACTTTTTTCTTTGTGTGGAGACATGGAGACCCTCTTCACTTCTTGGATGGAAGCACACACTGTCTTCAGTTGAGCTGAAGGTATAGGAGAGCCACAGGTAGAAGAATACGACAGAGAGGGTTGGAGCGAGAACACGTTCCTGTTTCACACTGTTCTTGCTATAAAAAGAGGGGTTAATTTTCCTCATCTAAAATGTTCCACATCATTTCCCCTGATCTAAATTGCTCCCCACACCTGCCCACACCAGGGAGTTGGAATGCACAGGTATTGCAGGAAATGTGATCATGGTTCTCATGGAGTCTTAGCTATTTTAACAGCATCCTGCTGGCACTAAGCAGCAAAAGCCTTTTGAAATAGAGGGACGCTTTGATATACCATGAGAATCCGCTGTTCAAAGTGGGGAAACAGTCAAAAGCCCCACTGGGTGAGAGCAAGCCTCCGATCCCAGCCAATTATTTTTAGAGCACATAAGTGCTCTTGTCTTCTCCTTGCAGCCAATGGTACGCTGGTGACTTCTTTATGTTTCTTGCACTTTGGTTATGCTGAACCCTGCTTTTAGGTTTTTGTAGTGCCTCAAGTCAAAATCTCTCATCACCTCCTCAGTCGCACAACCAGTGCTACTGAAGAAGGAGAATGTTCTTCTCTGAACGACCTTGGCAGCAATTTGATAATGCCTGTGACATAACTAGTGCTATTTTTTTCAGCTTACGCATGCCCCATTTACTCTTGAATCCATGACACATCTAGGCAGCAGCTGCAGCTGCTTTTGTCTCAGAGGGCAGAGCCCTCAGGTCCTGTCCCCAAAACCTGATTGTTCATGGGAGAAAATGAAAAATACCATGAAGAAGCCATGCAGAGGATGCATAAACTAGACCAACTTTAATACAAATGGTTTACAGAGGGAGGAAATCATGCATCAGGCTCTGGGAGGCAGAACAGAAACTAAGACTATGTGCACATAAGTGACTTAAAACACAGCAAGGTCATTTCAACTCGTGTTTGTAGTTTGTTGTATACATCAGTAGGGTAGGGTGTGCTTCCAAGATGCCCACTATCTGTTCACACCAGAGGGCAGAAAGACAACATGAATGCCTCTTCTATATGGCTTGTGTTTTCAAATCAGAGCGAAGCTGGTTTGAAGAGAAACAAATCAAAATGCAGAATTTCTCCAGAAACTACAGGGCAGATGTTGGATTGTGGCTAAAGTTGTGTGTACACAGCTTCACAAACCAACAACAGAAACACAATGTGAGTGCAGATTAAACAACTGTGTGTGTAAAGTCTTAAAGTACAGTGCCCAAGAAATGACTCAGGTGATTCTGTGTATGGCAAGCAAGAAGGGCCAATGCCCCACAGAAAGACAGACTTTCTCATGTTGCTACATTTGCAACATCCTGAGATTTCAGGGCTCAAACCTGAGGTCCAGGGAGTGGCCCCTGATGCTGTCATGGGATGGGCCCTGGAGACAGATTGAGAAAGTTTTTTAATCTATTTTTCTCTGAAACAATAGGATCCCCATTTCCAGCACCAAAGTGCACAGTGGAAAGGGAAAAGCTATGCTGTTTGGAAAGCGAAGTATGCAGTGCTACTAGCATAAATATCTTGGTTGCATTGCGGCAGCCAAGGCAGTCTCATAAGATCAAGTGCTCAAACAGTAACCATAGTTCTTTTTTTCTCTAGAACATAATCATTGGCTTTAATTGTACTTCTCTGGAGTAAATGGCTGGGAAAACCCCAGGGTATAAATAATAAAAGTATTATTATTAAATAGATAGTGTAATACAGCCTTGACGATGAGGGCCAGGATCCAAAGAACTATTTTAGGGCAACCCCCATTCCAATGGTTTTACTGGTACATGTTTTGCATGATCTTATCTGAACATTTGAGTGCAAGGCCTCATAAAAAGCAATTTTTTAATGTCTCCTCAGTTACAAAAAAATCTTCTACATGCCATATTGGACTGCTAATAGAGAAACTCAAGCCCAAAGTTCTGCATTTTGTTTAATTCCACTCCAGACATTTTATACAAAAACAGTCACACCTGGAGTACCACCCCAACCCCTGGTGGAGAAACTCAACTCCCAAATTCTGCAGTTCTTCTGGTTCCAGACATGGTATCCAAAAGCCTTCATCTCTATATGCTCAGCATCATGTGTTGACTTTTCTTACTCTAAAGAACCATGGTTGGCATGCACTCCTCCCAAAGCAGCCTACAAGAAATGGCCCTAGCTAAAAACATAATGTACGATTCAAATAATGTGAATTATTGTCCATGTTGCCTATAAAAAGTAATATTTTTCCATGGACGGTTAACATACGACAGCATGACTGAAATGTATTTCAGAAAAAAAGCATTAAGTACGCTTGGATCATTCAAGTAAGCACTGCTTTGCAATGAGAAGACATCCCCATTTGTCCATTCTCAGTGTTTCCTTGCCCTTCCTTGTTCTACAGACTGTAACCTATATTGCTGACTCTGGGATATTACATGCTTAGCCAACTTTATGGGTCTCTTTATCCATAAGCGACATAAGCTTTCTATAAAAAGTCTATAAAAACAGTTCAGTATTCAGAGATACAAGGGATTGGTTTTGACTGCATGTAGGAACTGATTACAATAAAAGTCTCAAACTGTGCCCGAGAAAGAGAGGCAGGAAAGTTAAAATGTATTTCAGGCAGAAGGATGTGCTGTACTTTACAATAAAGAACTCTTTGGCTGGTTGATTGCCATCCTGTAATGTCATGACACATTACTTTTTACAAGCATTAACTGTACTAGCCTGTGCCTAGAGATTATCACAGCGTCTCACTGTTCTAGCTGAATGGAAGGTAAAGAACATATCACCATAAGAGTCACAGAAAAGCAATGTCATGGGTGTTCAAGGGAGATGATGGCCCAAGGCATCCATTACTAGCACCACATTTAACAACTTCATTTTTTAATTGATCCAGAGAAGTTTTCCATTCTTCTTCTTCTTCCTCCTCCTCCTCCTCCTCCTCCTCCTTTTCCTCTTCCTCTTCTTCAAATCTCATCAGCCTATTTTAGCTATCCAAGTTTCATACAGTCTGAAGATTAGGGTAACATCCCCTCCTCCCCAAACCCAAACCAATATGTGCTCATTCGAGCTGTCCCCAGGCATGATTGGTAGTGGTCTATCCACTGAAAGTCCAAAAGAGACCAATGTGACCAGCTAACTGGACCTCTTCCTCCTCGTTTTCTGCAGTGGCTCCTTGTTTGTGGAATGTTCTCCCCAGGTAGGCTTGCCTGACACTTTCGTTATACAGGTTATATTTTAGGTGCTAGGCAAAAAATGTTCCTCTTCAACCAGGCCTTTGGCTCATTAACATCCTCCATCCTTTTAATTGTGCTGAGGTGGGTGGGGATTATTGGTTTTATTATTGCTCTTATTCTTGTTATGTATTTTGTGTTTTCATCCTGTATTTTTATGCTGTGAACCACGCTGAGATCTTTGGATGAAGGGCGGTATATGAATTTAATACCTAAAATAAAAATATATAAAATAATTTTTTGGAAAAAAATGTGACAAGTGGGATGTAGTAGGGTTCTTTTCCCGGGCCCATTGTTGTTTCATATCTTGGGTCAATTGCTTGGATTGAGGGGATGTTCATCAAATTTGCAGATGACACCAAACTAGGAGAGGTAGGCAATGCCACTGTGTATAGAATCAGGATTCAAGACGACCTTAATAGATTGCAGATCAGGGCCCAAACTAACAAAATGAATTTCAATAGGATGAGGGATGTAAGAAATCACTTGCCTCTGGTACATATAATTTTTACACTAGTGCTGTGTCAACGTAAAAGAGGAAAGGGAATGGGATGTTACATGCTTCTAATTTCCAGCACAGGAAATTAAATCAGCTTTAAGAAGATGGTTTGCACTGCCCAGTTATCTTATAGAGGCTCAAATTAAACACTCCAAGTAATTCTTGGCTGCTTTTAAAACCATTTCAATTCTCCAGCAGCCTTTGGATACCATAAACAGTTATTATTTTAATATCTTTCCCCTGGCAGCTTCATGCTGCTCATAGAGGTTTCATAGATATAATCACCTTTCTGCTCCTAGTTGATATTCAGCAACAGCAGCCTGTCATTATTTCCAGTATCTCTGTGAAGGGTGCTGCTTGCACATACCTTAGAGATGCTAAGACAGCTTTTCCCTCTTGCTACACTGTGGAGTACCAATAGCAAATCTTGTCACTTTTGCATAAATGTTTACATCACCTTTTCATTTTTTTCTTTCTTTCTTTCTCTCTCTCTCACATATACACAAGTCTTCATTTTGAAGAGCAGGTTCACGTGCCACAGTGCCTGGCTCAGTGCCTCACAACATTTCATTTGTTTGAATCGCCAAGCCAAAGGCTTGTCAAAGTCTTCTGTAGGTTTAGACCACTTGTGTCTGTTTTTAAAATGCAAGGGTTAGCAGTAGCTAACACCATGGGGCTATGTAACAAAAGCCAAATAATAATAATAATAATAATAATAATAATAATAATAATAATAATAAATAATTTATTATTTGTACCCCGCCCAACTGGCTGGGTCTCCCCAGCCACTCTGGGCGGCTTGCAACAGAGATTAAAAATACATTAAAATGTCACACATTAAAAACTTCCCTGAACAGGGCTGCCTTCAGATGTCTTCTAAATGTCAGGTAGTTGTTTATCTCTTTGACATCTGATGGGAGGGCATTCCATAGGGCGGGCGCCACTACCGAGAAGGCCCACTGCCAGCTTTGCTTCTCGCCGTGAGGGAACCGCCAGAAGGCCCTTGGCGCTGGACCTCAGGGTCCGGGCAGAATGATGAGGGTGGAGATGCTCCTTCAGGTATACTGGGCTGAGGCTATTTAGGGCTTTAAAGGTCAACACTAACACTTTGAATTGTGCTCAGAAACGTACTAGGAGCCAATGTAGGTCTTTCAAGACCGGTGTTATGTGGTCTCAGCGGCCACTCCCAGTCACCAGTCTAGCTGCCGCATTCTGGATTAGTTGTAGTTTCTGGGTCACCTTCAAAGGTAGCCCCACGTAGAGCGCATTGCAGTAGTCCAAGTGGGAGATAACTAGAGCATGCACCACTCTGTCCGACAGTCTGTAGGCAGATAGGGTCTCAGCCTGCGTACCAGGTGGAGCTTACATTCTCTTTAACGATATTCTGCCCACTAAAAACTCTTCTTCCAGGAGCCCATTATGAACATCTAGTCCAGCATCCTGGTCTCATATTGACCAGCAAGATGCCAACAGGAAACCTGCAACAGGACATGAGCAAGCGGTTCTCTCTCCCTTGGAATCTTGTGATTCCCAGGCAGCAACTCCAGATTCCCAACCCAGCCTCCAGTAAAGGTACGTAAAGGGTAAGGACCCCTGGATGGTTTTAAGTCCAGTCAAAGGCGACTATGGGGTTGCAGTGCTCATCTTGCTTTCAGTCTGAGGGAGCCAGTGTTTGTCCACAGACAGCTTTCCAGGTCATGCGGCCAGCACGACTAAACCGCTTCTGGCACAATGGGACACTGTGACAGAAACCAGAGCGCATGGAAACGTGTTTGCCTTCCCACTGCAGCGATACCTATTTATCTACTTGCATTGGCATACTTTCAAACTGTTAGGTTGGCAGGAGCTGGGACAGAGCAACAGGAGCTCACCCCGTCGTGGAGATTTGAACTGCCAACCTTCCGATCAGCAAGCCCAAGAGGCTCAGTGGTTTGGACCACAGCACCACCTGCATCCAGTACATTGACATCATGACTAGCAGTCATTATTAGCCATATTCTCCAAGAATTGGACATGACCCAGAACCATGTTTTTAACATAGCCTTGTGTTTTTTCCCCACCTTCCTGGAAGGCTCTTTGACAATGTTAGTAGCTACCAATAAAAACCTGTTTGCAACCGTGTTAACCTGGTTAGCTCCTCTGGAAGGTCATGCCAGCAGCTGGTTTGAATTCCTCTATCTGTATGCTGCCTTGGGATCCTATGAGATGAGGGATGGTTTAGAAATCATCATCATGATAAATAAGAGAGAACTAGTGGATCATTCAGTGCCCTTAGTTAGTATCCCTGTATGCTTACAGGTGTAGACCAACATGGATATTATTTTATTCCAGTCACAGTCTGCTTGCTCAAAGAATCCCACTATTTGTTAAAGTGTCATGTTCAAGGAAAAGGTGGACCCACTGTCTGCATTGCACAGCAGAATGACTGCTCTCTCCCCGTGCATGTGCAGATTTATGAACTGCATACGATGTTCTGGTGGAGATCCTTGACCTCTTGTAAGCTGCAAATTTATTTCCCTTGGCAGTGAAAAACAGTGAAGGATTACTAAGGAGAATTGATTGTATTCATGTATTATAAATTAGCTCAAATCGTTTCCACCAGTGGGCTTTGGCAGTGTTTGTACACTGATGTGCAGCAATGTTTGCTTATTGTATTTTTATTTTCTGCTGAGTAAGACCAGCTCAGGTTGCAAATAATGTAAAAGTGGGGAAAGAGAGCCCATCACAAACTCGGTGTATGTGTGTTTGTGTGTGCACACACATGCACATACTATACATTCATATTTCTAAATCCAAAGTCTCTGTGTAATGCTACTGCACATTAGATCAACATCTTTCACTGTATGATCAACCATCTGATTTGATTATGAATTTCTAAAGCAAATTTGCTTCAAAACTGCTTGAAAACACACAGAGAGAAAACAACTCTAAGGGGTGTGTGTGTGTGTGTGTGTGTGTGTGTGTAACACAGCTATTGACTCACTAAGCTTTCATTATGCCTGAAATTATGTGCCTCCTTTCTCTACACACACACACACACACCAGCCTACATGCAAAGAATGGTACTGAGTCACTTCAACTCTGGAAATCCAGCCAGCAAGGAAAGCAAAATGAACAGGTAACATCTAAACCCGCTGGGCCTTGTCATCTACAGCTCAGTGGAGATCTGGATTTCTGAGGGCTTCAAAGGGAAAGAGAAGAAAGCAAGCAGGTGGGAAGTGCAATTTTGCTGTGGCTGCTGAACAGAAAACACTTCATCCATTCATGAAGTCACAGTGATTTTTTGTACAATAATATTTGCAGGCCCTGAGAGCACCCTGGGAGAGCCTTTAAATACTTCATTCTAGTGTGTTTCAGTGCACAGAAATAGTCCTCTAAATCCAGTTTGCTAGTATTTTCTCCTCATTTTGCTCATATTTCTTCCAGTTCCTTCATTAGATCTGTGATTTGTGAGTAGGGAGAGCATATATATTTTGTAAAAAAAAATCTTCTTTTTTTGGCAAAAGTCTGTATGAAAAACACACCTTTCTCATACACAGGCAAGCATCCAACAGTCTCTCTTAACAAGGCACAATGCTGATTCCCTGACACTTGCCCCCAGTAAATTATTTGTGGCATAGTATGATGAATTGGGGTAACAGTTCCACAGATGATGAATTAGGGTAACAGTTCCACGGAACACAGAGGGTGTGTTTTAGGATGAGGGATGTATCTTAATCAAGAACTATAGAAACTTTGGTCAAACCTTCTAGTGTAAGAGTCTTGTGGCTTCAGCACCCTGACAGATGATGGCTCACCCATTGCTTAACTATCTCTAGAGGAGGAAAATCAACCACATTCCAAGGCAGTCTGCTCTATCATTTATCAACACATACTGCTGGAAAGTTTCTCCGAATGTTGAGGCAAAATAGCCTCCTTTGCCATTTCCACTTATAAGTTCTAGTCTTGTCTTCTGAAGGACAAGGGTGCAATCAGACATGGGGATTAATGCATTAGCTTTCCTGGTTGTAATGTTAGGACTTCTGTCCCAGTTTCTAATGCTCCTTTTACACTGCATTATCCATTACATTGGGGAACTGTGGATTTTTAAATTGCTATAATGCCATGTCATGCTACATTTAATTCACGCCACAGCAGACGTCACTGACATGTCACCACCACCTTTTATGAGCATGTGCACATCTGTTCTCCTATGAGTCACCCATGAAATCAGGGGGAAAGAACTATATTTTGGGATACTAGACAAATTTCATTCCAGAAAATTCTGGGCTAACACAGTTGCAAACAGGTTTTTACTGGTAGCTACTAACATGGAAATGAATGCTAAACTTCACTTGATATCCAGAAGTGGCCTTTAATTGAAGAGAATTTACCCACAAGTCAATATTTGAACACTGCCCTGGTAGTGATGGGCAGATCTGTAATTTTTGTTTTTGCACAGTTTCTCGTTTTTCCAGTCTGAAATTCAGTTCTCCACAGTTTGCATAAAGTTATTATGAAAATAGCAGGGCTGCAGGGCTCCCTAGGCAGGGCTCCCTAGGCTGTGGATGTCTGCCCAAAGTGCGGGGCGCTCTGCTTCAGCGTACCCCGCGCTCCGGGCTGCAGGCTGCTATCTGCAGCCTAGGGAGCCCTGTGGAAACTCCCACAGTCTCCCCAGGCTTGCTGATAGCTTCCTGAAGCCTGGAGAGCGAGGGGTCGGTGCGCACCGACCCCTCTTGCTCTCCAAGCTTCAGCAAAAGCCTGCATTCACCCCATAGGACGCACACAGATTTCCCCTTCATTTTTGGAGGGGGAAAAGTACGTCCTATAGGGCGGAAAATACGGTATGTAAGTTATACAATTTTGCCACAATGAACACAGAGATGAACCCATGTTGTGGAAGATGAACTACAGCTGATCTTTGGGTGGAAGTTGAACTGCAGTGGAACAGAAGCAATGCTGCATGCAACAAATTACAGGGCAGAATAGAAAACAATACCTTCTTACAACCCTAAGTGCCATTCCATCCACATTTTGTACACGGACAGGAGGGTCATCATCTTTTTATATACTGATGAGCTTTTAAACTTCTTAGCTTTTTTTTCAAGTTTCCGAAAATACAGTGGAACCTCGGGTTGCAAACGTGATCCGTACCATCTTAACAGATTGTCCCAGAGTGAGCTGTGGGTAGCTGCTTGTCCTATGCATCAGGCAGCAAAATGTCTTGGAAATATAGACACAACACGTAGGCTAATAACTGTTAAATTATATATATAGTATATTCAGTTTTAATATATAATGTGTATGCGGGTAGCTCAGTTCTGTTATCATTCATTGTATGCTTGTATTGTATTTTCAGCTGATGAAGACTATCATGAAACAGTAGTATCATTCCGGAAACACCGTCCTTGAGACTTTTGGGATGTCTTCCATTGAAACTTTTGAAAAAGTTTTGATAAAACCTTACTTTTTAGACTTTTGGGACGTCTTTTTTTGAAACCTTTGAGTAACCATTGTGAGACTGACCTTTGACACCTATCTTGAACTCATGGCTTGACATTCTGCACCACTAGTCTGTTACATTGTATATATGAACTCAAATAGATTTATTTCTACCTTTTGAATGATATCATTATTCTATTATATATGATTTAACAGTTATTAGCCTACGTGTTGTGTTTATATTTCTGTGATTTGCAACACAGGGGTTTGTTTTTAGCAAAATGTCTTGGGCTAAATCTGAGACCATGTTAGTTGTTCAACAAGCTACTCTGTTCTTCTTTTTGGCATGGTTACTATGCCCATTCTGATCCCTAAATATTGTCACCAAAATGACAGTTTTTGCTCAGATGCCCTACATCATAAGAGCATTTTAATAAGCTGAAAATAACCAGTTATTCCATCCATTGCTCAAATGCTCTTTTGAACACAGTTTTAGTATGCTCCAAAAGAAAAGAAAAAATAATTGATTATTTGTTGCTTCACCTGACAAGGTGTTACTTTTCGGGTGGGGGGGAGGGTAATATCTTTATTTCTCCATCTTTATGTTTTGTCTTGTGAAAAACAAAAGGTCATGTCCAGGGTTCAGCCACTGAGGTTGCAAGAAAAAGAAGCAAATGTCAGGAAGAAAAATGATGAAACTTTGCTCTTTCTAAAGTAAGATGCCAGCTTCCTAAAAATCAATCACTAAACCATACCTTATATATCTTCTTTGTCAGATGTCTCCTCAGAGCATGAAAAGTGAATGTCAGGAGCAGCGAGAGGGGAGTTTAAACAGGTTCACAAGGCATGCCTACGCATGTCTCCTCTGAAGCAAGTCCTAGTCAGGACATAGGGGCATCCTTCCCGCTATGTGGATATAGGATTGCAAACCTAGACAGATATTAGGGAACAAATGTAATAGGATGTGCAATATAGGGACCTCCTTATTAGATTCATAACCTGCAAAATAGATTATTAAGGAAAGCAGAGAATATTGACAATACGATTGCCAATATAATTATTTCCAGGTGCTAGTATATGTAGAAAAGTGACATGGTTGCCAGTTAAGACAGTGCTGTATGCTGTTCATCATGTCCTAGCAAAAGGATGTCAAACCCCTATTATTATTCAGAAAAGCCGTAATTATTGGTAAATGAAAGGCAAATGGTTTAATATTGTAGAAAGTGGCACTTGCTTTCCCAAAGGGCCCAAAGGGCCTTTTACAAAAGTCCTGAAAGGTAGGCTAGTGGTAATGTCCTTATTGTTTGACATAGGAGAGATCTTGCCACTTCCTGAGTCTACAACCAAACTCAGATTTCTGTCAGAAGCATCCCAGCTCATAGCTCTCATTCAAGTCCATCTCCAGCTTTGTAGGGAGAGCATCCTGGGCAAGCTGCTTTTGCCCAGGTAGCATAATGCCTTCATCCCATGCTACTTACTTATCAGGTCCTGGGTCTCCCAGCTACCACTGGTTTTATTGGAAGTCTTTTGTGCAAAGCAACTTCACAGCCTGTTCATCATTCCCGCTGCTCCAGCACAATCCCTCTTTTCCACAGTTCATAAATCAGAACATACACAGGGAGAAATGGATGGCAGTATTTTATATTCTAAATATCCTCTTGGCTATGCTCACAGAAAATCTCCCGCTTGTTGTATTTGTGTTCCCGTTTTGTGCTGAGGTACTTGCATGCACAAATATAACACAGTCATTTTGAGACGTTAACCTCCCTTCCTCTTCCCTACACTTTCAATTATTAAAATAACTGCCACACATTCATCTCACTAAATAATGCATTGCTTGTCATTCAAAGTTCATGAAAGGTGTTATTTTAACGCAGTTTGTGCATTAAACATGAAGATAATCCATTAAAGGATCCGTGTATTACTTGCTGCTCATGTGTGGGTACCATTAATTCTATTAGGGATTTCATTCCTGTCTTCTCCCCCACCCCCACAGATTTGGGCAAATTGTTTAACCTCAGTTCACCTACATTTTCTCATCTTTGAAAAAAATGATTCCATCATTTGCCCACTCTAGTAGGCATGTGAAAAAAAGTCTCCAGGTTATATTGCACAATGCTTGGCTTATTAAAATTAGGTCTAGTGCAGTACCTGGTGTTTTTTTTTGGGGGGGGGACTGGATATTTACAATGTAGCTATTGCAGAAATACATTATATATTACCATGTAGTTTGTTACTCTATGGCTAAGGAGAAATTTGGACCAATTTACATGAAGCTTATGAGACGCGGGTGGTGCTGTGGGACTTGCCGATCGGAAGGTCGGCGGTTTGAAACCCCACGACGGCGTGAGCTGCCGTTGCTCGGTCCCAGCTCCTGCCAACCTAGCACTTCAAAAGCACGTCAAAGTGCAAGTAGATAAATAGGTATCGCTCTGGCAGGAAGGTAAACGGCGTTTCTGTGTGCTGCTCTGGTTCACCAGAAGTGGCTTAGTCATGCTGGCCACATGACCCGGAAGCTGTACGCCAGCTCCCTTGGCCAATAAAACGAAATGAGCACCGCAACCCTGGACCTAATGGTCAGGGGTCCCTTTACCTTTACCTTTACATGAAGCTTATATGTGTGCCAAAGCCCATGTTTGCCATTCAGTTCCCAAAGTGCTCACCATTGTATTAAAAGTCATTGCAAAAAAACCAGTAAAGATTCCTTAGCTTACCTTCACAGCATTGCTGTTCCTCTGATGTGCCAAAGGCTCGTTCTGCAAGGAACATTTGAAGCAGGGAATCCAATGGCTGACGTAGCTACTTCTCAAGCCATTGCAGCAGCTCCTTGTATGTAGCTTTTCCATCCATCTTCTTGAAATACATAGAATGTCCCTGATGGCCACACTGCAAAGATCACCTAGGATTTGACCCCAGATGCCTTCCTAAAGTGGCAAGAGTGGTAGCTTGTAAATTAGAGATATCATCACAGTTTTTAAAAGGCAGGATAAAAAAAATATATGAACTGAAGCAGCTTGTAATGCCCACGCTCCAGTGTGTGTTATAGTCCTGAATTATTTTGCAACCCTGATCAGCTCCATGGCTCCCATCTGGGGGGACCCAATCAGGCTGACCCACCCTGGGTCAACCCAGAGACCATATGCCCTGCCTCAGATCCAGTCCCAAATTAGTTCATGGGGCAGGGCTAATGTTTAACAACCCTAATTAAACATACAACCAAGAGGAGGGATGTTGCATCATCTTTCCACACTCTTGGAAAGTAGGGAGTTACATTCTGCAGCGTGTTCCTTCTGCAAGTGGGGAAACGCACTTGTGTATGAGGTCCCTCATTGATGCCTCCACTCAACTGCAGGAAAGCTGCTTGTGAAGCAGAACCCACGCCCTGGAGATTCAGGCAGTATCCTACAACATCCTGGTCTCCTACCTTCCAAGAAGAGGCAGCCAATGGTCATATAGGTCTCTGCCTTTTGTAGGATTTCCTGCCTGAGGCCCTACACCTGAAAGCTCTGGATTGTTCTGGACCATTTGACCTGATCTGTAGCACTCCATGACTGTCTAAACTCTGTTCAACCAATGCCTGAATCCCTCAGAATAGATCCAATTTGGTTTGGTCCTCGGGTCTTGGCTGAATTGGGTGCACAATGGTGATGAGTTTTCGCTTAAGAGCAAATTTCATAAACAGTTGCTCCCCACAAGGTTTCTCTGCTTTTTCTCATAATTGCTGGAAGCAATCAAAATTGAGCCTGGGGCTTCTCCCTCATGCCATTACCACAACTAACTTATGATGGACCACTAGCATGAGTGTTCATCCTGCCTGAAAACAAGCTTTAGCCTGAACAGCACCACTTTGTGAACCGTTCCTTATGTGAATATCTGCCAGAATATTTTGAATTGCCTTCCACTGCTTGACATAATTTGAAGGGTCAAAATACATTTCTTCTCCACAGACATTCATATTAACAAAACAAAAATATTCATTGATTGTCTCTTTGTTTTTCAGTTCTCTAATGTTCTGATATCCATAACATGTACATACTGAAACTGCTGCAGACAATACATAGTGGTATGTATAATCCTTCCAGATTACTGATACCTCAGAATGAAGGGTAAATCATTCTGCAGGGCTTTCTACATCTTTGAGATCATATTTCGAGAGGAGAAAAAAAAATCAATGCATATTTGACAAAGAAAGAAATTATGCTTTGCAGCAAAGTGGCAGGCTGCTTTTCCTTAACAAGAAAATAGCATCAGGATCGTGAATATTAGATCACTGTAAATGTATTTTAGTTTTGTTGATCAGGCCCCACAAAATGATACACTAGATTGGTAAAATGATATCATCTAGTGGACTAACTAGCTGTTTTAATATTGGAAGCTGTCAATCCATGTACTGTTAGATGTGCAGCCCCAAATAAAGCAAACAAGAGGGAATTATTATCAATAGCTATTGATATGAGGTTACAAGCAAAACATAGATTGGCCAGTTAGGCTATATCAGGGGTAACGAATGTGGTTTTTTCCCCCAAATGATGTTGGACTACAACTCACATGAGCCTAGCCAGTATGACAGATGGTCAGGGATGATGGAAGTTGTAGTCCACCAGCATCTGAAAGGCATGTTGGCTAGCTCAGGGCTATAATGCATGTTGAAAGGGATTTTTGGTTCAGGCCTGTTCTCCAACTTTACCTTTTGAATCTTCAGAAAAAGCCAAGCTCTGGGAATTATTTACATAAGATTAGGTTGACGAGAGAACAAAGGGGGCTTTGTCTTTTATCACAGACCAGTTGTGGGTTTCCCTCATTAATGGAGGTCCACCAGAAGCAGAGCTTTTGATCATTTAAGAGGCAACTAAATGCTTTGTTGTTAATAAAGGTAAAGGGACCCCTGACCATTAGGTCCAGTCGTGGCCAACTGTGGGGTTGCGGAGCCCATTTCACTCTATAGGCTGAGGGAGCCAGCGTTTGTCCACAGACAGCTTCCAGGTCATGTGGCCAGCATGACTAAGCTGCTTCTGGCAAACAAGAGCAGCACACAGAAGTGCCGTTTACCTTCCCGCCAGAGCGGTACCTATTTATCTACTTGCACTTTGACGTGCTTTCGAACTGCTAGGTGAGCTGGGACTGAGCAACGGGAGCTCACCCCATCACGGGGATTCAAACCACAACCTTCTGATCAGCAAGTCCTAGGCTCTGTGGTTTAACCCACAGCGCCACCCATGTCAAGAGTAATGATCTGAGTAACACGAAGTTATTTGTTTCAGACCCATGTGATGTGGTGATAGCCACCAACTTGGATGGTTTTAAAAGAGGGTTAGACAATTTTATGGAGTAGCTACCAGCCATGACAGCTATGTTTTAACTCCACTGCTAGAAGCAGAATACCTGTTGCTGCGAATCAGAAGTGGAGAGAATGAGGTTGCCCTCAGGTGCTGCTTCCAGGCTTCCCATAGGCATCTGCCTGGCCACTGTGAGAACAGGAGGCTGAGCTAGATGGGCCTTTGGCCTCATCCAGCAGAGTTCTTAAATGCTAGAAACATTAAACAGTTCACATGGTGTCTTGACAGGATTCATTTCTGCGGCACTGTATTTAGACATTTTCTCTTCAATTTTCAAAGCCATTTTCCTGGACAAGTCTTTGGCATATACATTTTTCAACAGCAAAATATTTTCACTTTACTGTCTTTTACATCTTGAAAGGACTGCTAATTGCTGTCTAAAACAGAGTTGCTAATTGGTGATTGTATTTAAAATAGCTTTTTAAGTCACTCTTCCCTGCGAAACCTGCATGTGGGTGGGGAGTATTATTCACATTTTTTCCTGTAAAATGCAATACAGCCTGTACTACGATAATGAGTTCCAAATATAGATTGGAGGTAGGGGGAATTCATGAGTTGCAGGCCCAAGGCACCATGAGCTCTCCACCCCCAGCCAGGCATATGACTGAATAACCACTCATGACAATGATCTTTGGTTCAAATGAGGCCACACCTTTATTCATTGCCCATGTAAGGGACTTTGGCTTAGATACTGGGCATACCCAGGTTCATCCAGCCTGCTTGTTGGAAGATTTCTGTGAGGTTGAGCCAGTGAAGAGGTTCTATGACATACATCAAATCAGTGTGACTCCAGCTGGCTCACCTGGATGGGTGCTATGGCCCTAGCCCCTGACTGGGCATGCAGTGTTGGAAAACTGCCTGGGTCCGGCACATTTCCTCTGTGCCAGAACCCCTCAGGCAGCAGCAGAGCGGCAGTGTGTGCTTGACGTGTGGAAAAAAGGAAAAAGTCCATACGCTGTTTTCTTGCTAACTAAACAGCTTTTATTTACATCAGACAGATAAAAGAAATAGTTCCATCGGAGACCAGCGCAATAGCGTCCATCACCCTCGCTTCCCGGTCAGAAGTGAAACTAACAAACAGACAAAGAACTCAGCTTCTGGATGTTGGAAGCTCCTCCCCAGATGCAGGACATACAAAAGGTTAACCATATAATCACCAAACTCTACATGCAGACAGGAGCAACCCCTCCAGGATCCCTTTAATGGGATACTCCATTCCTTTGAAGGAGCAGACAGAGGCTTACAACCTCCCCTGCAGCTGAGACTAATGCTCCACCCAATGCCAAAGTTGTGACACTTACTATGAGGAAGGCAAAAACCCCAGGTCGGCCGATAGACCTGAAGGACAAATTCCTCCCCAGCCCTGAATACAGCAACTGATTGTCATCCAATCAATTGGATACACCTGATAAACATAAACATACACCTGAGATGGGAAAGTGTAAACCTCAAGAAGAGGGAGGGTGGGTCCAAAAGGACAGAGGTACCAAGGAGCGGACCTGAGTGAAGTCCCTGTGAGGGAATGAAACTGACAGAAAAGGAGATATTAAATTGTAAGCATAGAATGAGAAATGTTCATCATAAATGAAGGACCCTGTTGGAACGTGAGGGTTGTTTGGTTAGCACAGTCACTACCGCACATTAATCAGACCCAAAATGTATACAGTGGTTCCGGAGTTCATCAGCCCAAAGGTGTACGACTACAAAGATTGGGGGGGGGGGTTCGAGGAAGATGACATCACATGTGATACCTAGATCCTTCCAATGGATGGAGCCAGGTAAGGGGCAGGTACTCCTTTTTAAATTCAAAGAATGAACCTGAATGAAATCCTCATGAGGACTGTCAGCTCCGCCCCCTGACTGGGCCTGCCCTCTGGCCCATCTGTCATTGGTAAATTTGCAGGAGGACAATTTCAAATTTCCTAGCCACTGGGAGAGGCTTCCCAGCTAGAAACCCAGCTGAGGGCAACAGTTGGGTGAGGCAAGGCACCGCTGTGTCACAATGCTGTGCTACGTGCAAAAGGTAAGTGAAATTAGTGGATATAATGTAGACTCACTGAGATCAGTGGACTTAAAGATGCTTAAATCCATTAATTTCAATGGGTCTTTTCTGATTTTGTTGGATATAACCCAGTGACTTATATGTTATGGGATATGTAGCTGCATTAGAGCCACTGTTTTTCTTATTAAATTTATATTAACCAGTGGACTCAAGGAACCATTTCATGTATATTGTCTGCAGCCAGATTATTCTATGCCAGTATGTCGAGAACAATACCAACAACAAATTAATGACTTGATAGACATTGGGGTTTTCTTTAATGGAAAACTTGACTCACTTTATAAGAAAAAAGGTGGAGAAAAGACAGCTTTGAAAAGTCAGAAGCCATCTGTGGATTATTGTAGAGTAAATGTTACTTCCACAATGAAAGGGATCTTTTATATTCTTTTGAATTAGTCTATTCTATGAATAATTATGAAGGACTGAGCAAATATTTAAAAATTTACAATCAAGGATTAAACCTGTTGATTTTGAGCAGTGGGTCATACTCAGGAGTATGTAGATGTATAGAGAGCAAATGGTTGACCTATGTGGTAGAGTTGATCAGAAGAATATATGTGAGCAAGAATATAAAAGAGATGTCAAAGTATATGGTTAGCATATAGAGTGACAAATTTCTAAGGCCCTTTATAAATGATTGATGATAAAAGCAACCATAATAAATTCAACCCACCATTAGACAAATTGCACCGCAAACTCAAAAAATGATAAGTGGGATCCCATATTCCTATATACGTTTCTTCTGTTATTATCAATGTCATTTTTCTGAGTGTGAGCATTGAGAGATCTGTTTCAGAGATAGGCAGATGCTAAGGACCGTTACCCATGATCACCACATCTGAGGTACTTGAAATAAATTAATTACAGTGGCTTAGGGGTGCCATATTTCCAAAAGTTGAGCTTTTTTTAGGATGAGTGGTATTAAGAATAGTTTGTTACTTTTTCCATCATATTGCCATACATCTGGCGTTTCCCTGACATGTTGCCAATTTGGCAAAAATCCCCCCTGACGCCATTTTTACACGAGGAAACCAGGACATGCCAGGAATTTTCCTGCTGTATGGCAAGCCTACAGTGGCTGCTCCCCATAAGAGCTATAATGTGTGGAACAGACTATACCACTTCTAACATAAGGTGTGGGGTGGCTTTTTTAAAATTTCTACACTCCCTCCCCCCCCCCGCAACCCCACCCTAAGATACACAGAATACTAGCAAATCACAAAGAAGGTAGGGTAGAACTCTTATTCCTCAGATTATTCTTTTAAATAAATATTAGGGCTATGTTGAAATGCAGAGTTCCCCACTTCCAGTCCAAAGTGGTACAATCCAGTACATAAACCTGTATGTGTCGGCCAGTTTTGGATCATTGCAGTGGGGGGGGGGGTAGAAGGGAGTGCAGTATATTAGATTATAATTACCCATTTCAACTTACTGAAAACATTTTCATTCTCTTCAAGGGTATGGCTTGCAGAATCATGAGCAAAATTTTAATGAAAGGCATGTGTCACCCATCTGTTCAGGCTGGCAAGAATACCACTGAAATATCACTTCACAGTGGCTGCTGCAGAAATGATTAAAATCACTCTGCAAACTTGCAGTAGCTGCTCCAATGAAAAAAAGTGAAAGCCGTCTGAGCAAGCTAAAGTATATCCCATTTCTCCTAAATGTGTGCCCTGAAAATATGAGTGAAGCTCAACACAAGTTCAACACAAACTTGCAGAGCTCACAAGCTTCTCAGTACAGTTGTAAAATGAGAAATATTTGGGGGTTGGTGTTTTAAATGCATTCTTGCCAAGGGAGTGAGTAGAAAGTGACCCCTTTTCCACATCTTTCACCTACACATAGGTGGCACTAAGAACAGAAATGGTCCATAGCAGAAATGAATTTACAGCTAATTCCATATCATGTGGGCAAGACATCCCCACCTTGAAATTTTGGGTAGGTCTTGGCTCAAATGAAAGATGCAATGGTTATACCCTTCACTTCTCCCTATCAGATCTATAGACATGAAAGCAGTACTACAAAACATTCCTTCATAGGTAAAGATGCAGAAATTGAAATATGGCAGAGTGCAGTGGTTGAAGTGTTAGATTTGGATGGGGAGCACAATTTCAAATTCTGGCTTTGCCAAGGGATTTGCTTTGAGCCCTATCAAAGCACGGATGCCAAGGAATGGCAGTATGTGGCAATTTCTGCAAATCTGGTCACATGCCTTTAGACATCTGAACAAAGCACTTACCTCTCCAGGTTTTCTGATTTCATTTAGAGAGCCCTTTACAAGCATGGAGAGCCCAGTTTAGTTATGGGTTGATCAGACTATTTCCAGTTCATGTCAGTTTTGCATGTATTCATTCATAAGTCTATTCTGTCCCATCTCTGTGGGGGTTTTTCATATTTAAGTGCATATTTCTAAATATTTTTAGTTTATCCTAATTTCTACCTTTTGGTACTTCCATTTTTTTTACTGAGAACAGCATCACAAAATTCAGGGAGATGTGAAATCTGAAGGTTAACTGTATTCTGTATTCACACAATATTTTGCAGCATGTGAATCAGGGTAGGTCACATTGGGACTTGAAGGAACCAATTTCTCAAGCATCCCTTTTTCAAAGGAACACACATAGATAGGGGTCAAGTTTGCCAGCCCAATTTATAGTCATTAAGACAGATGCTGAACGCCTGAATAGCACCACCACCAAATTGTACTTGCAAACTGCTGCATAGCACAGCCTGGCGCTTTCCAGATGTTTTTGGATGACAACTCTCACCATCTGCTGTCTGGGAGTTATAGTTTAAAACATCTGGAGGGCACTAGGTTATCAGAGCCTGACTTATAGGATAAGAATTCCTCTCCACATTCCTCTTTATTTGCTCATTGGCCATCCCTGCTGAAGTGGTTCTGGAAGATTACTTTTCCTATGCAAAGTGTTGCAGTGGCTCAGACTAGCTGCTGTCTATCTGAAGACACTCTATAAAGATGTTGATCGCAAATAACACTCTTGTTGCCTGCATAATAAACAAACTGCATCTAAAAACAGTGCATGGTGTTTTTTCACCGAATGCCTCACATATCCTTCTGACAGGTTATATTCACAGAATCTTGAAACTGCCTTGCTTTCAATAATGCTTCTTTGCAGGATTGAAGATTTCTCACTCTTTCGTAGGCGAATCCCAAAATAAAACATGACAAATATACAGGCAGAAGGACATTAGAACATCAGGTGGAGCAGAGTGGAATATGCAGCTGTCAAAAGCAAAAACTTGTGGGCAGAGAGAATGTGGAATAAATGTCTAAGGCCAGCAGTACCTTCAATAAAAGAATAATTTGTTCCCTGCCGAATGTAGAGTGAACTGAAAATCAAATTAGACTCAATAACATCAGTATCCTTAGAAGGTATAGAAGGACGTAATCAGTTTTTCAGACTGCTAGATCTGAGGAATACTTCATCTTAGTGTCATAAAGTACCTTTATGCAATGAAAAAGTCCTTCAGTCTCTGGAAAAGCTAGAGAGGCATAAAAGAATAGCTGGAACACTCTCCTTTGCAGACATATTAAAAATAAGACAGGATGCTTATTTAGCTGTACAAATGCAATATGTAGACTACACTGCCAAAATCATTTATGTTCATAGACTTCAGCAGGATAGATAACCCACTGGGACTCTGATATGTACAGGGTGAAGCAAAGTCAATGATGTTCTTTTTTAAAACAACAATCCTAAATTTAAGCTGTTGTTTCGTAAACTTCTCACTTAGAACAAGTTACTCCTTTTTTAATGCATTGATTTAAATTAAATCTGACTTTAAGAGGCTAGCAATACAGGTAGAGGGAAAAACCACAAGATGCGAGTGGAATACTTTTCATGCATTAATTTGGTGATATGGGTACAAGTCATAGGGAAGTGGTTTCACAGCTGCAACCATGCCACCTAGGTCAAGTGTGAATTGGGCAAAATAAATCCAAAGGCCTGTGCATGCATTACAAAAAACACATGGACCAGGGGAGAAAGTTTGCCTCCATTGTCCTTAATCTTAACCACCATGTGATGAGCTGAATATAGGCTCATAAATTTGTATGTGTCTAAGGCTCTTTCTGGGAACTTAGAAACCCTGTAAAAGCAGAATTCCTAACTGCAGGGAGAGAGCCTTACATGTACTTAGCTGAAGCCAGTTGCAGATTCAGCCATGGGTGTAGCCAGGAATTTTTTGGGGGTGGGGCAGAACTGATGTGATTGGTCAGTTAGTTAAGTATATCTATTGTTTTACTTGATCTAGGAGGACAGCTGCCCCCCTTGGCCATGCCCATGGGTCCAGCACAGGTGATCCTGCCACTCACCCCCTTATCTGAATATCTGCACAGGACATTAAGGAAAACATGTGACAAAGGTGCAGACAATCAGCTACAAATTCACTCTTAAAAATGTGTCAGATCATATAGCCAGTATACTGCTATAAATGGTAAGTGAGGAAAGGCCCTTAGTCAACACTTTGGGAGTGTAAAACTACAATTTGAATCCAGAAATAGGATGCCTGAGCAGATAAGGAGGAGGAAGAGGAGAACTGAGGGGATGGCAGGTGTCATTATGAGAGTTATCAAAGGCGTTGACCCAATGTCAACACTCATAGGGTATGCAAGGGCTTGGGGCCATTGAAACTTTTTCCTGACTGAAATATTTATACTGTTCAGCAGCACAATTCTTATATGGTTGTGCCAGCAGGGCTTACACAGTAGCCTTGCTAGCTGGATTTTGCCCTTTGTTTCTTATGCGAAGGCTGTCAGCATTTTGTTCTTTACCTATAAGCACCAGAGACCCTGTTATTCTGAACTGTCTCCCACATTGGGGTATTTTATGGGAAACTTGATGTGAAATCTGAGGCTGTGAATAAGAAACAATTGGCAAACTGCAGAAGTCGGTAGTTGCATTATAAATGTTATGTCTCAAGACTAAAGTAAAACATTTTATTTTTGGTCTTGATGCACTTCAAGGTTTATTCCCTTAATGTTTATGCCCTGTGGTTTCTCTGTTATCCCATTCTTATTAATCTTCATTCATTTCATCATCTTCCCTGGAAAAGCAAATAAATATTTAATTTTGAATCTTTTCCCATGTTCTTAAAAAACCAATGTTACTAAACATTGTTCCTGCTTTTTTAATATCAGGTATCCTGCCAAACTGAGTGTGCTAATATGATCACCATATTTTTGCCTGAAACGTATTTTATCTAATCAATAAGACCCACCTGAAGCTTGCTTCCACTGCAAGAAGCTAAATAGTATCAAATATGTAACACCACCTGAAATCTGCTGTTGCCACAAGACATCAAGCAAACATCAACCAAGGCTGCAACCAGACAGTTGTCCCTTTTTCTGTTTGATTGTTTTCTTGGGGAGCTTTCAGACAATCCAAGAGTGCTTCCTGTAAAGATTTAGCTTGTTTCTCAGGTTTTTGCCACCCTGAAAGAAACCCATTCTGGTTATTTATCAAATAGCACCATACAGTTGGATCTAGTAACCATTATTATTATTATTATTATTATTTGCATTGTCCTAGAGCAAAGCTTTGTGGGAATTTTAAATAGCAGTTAGACCCAGGCCTGTGGAGAACACTGAGGTCCTGGTAGCTGCCCAGGGAGACCCGATGCTGATGTTAGTCTCATTGATCTCTGTCAAGATGGACACTTCTTATTGGCTGGTTTATATACTGACACACTCCACTTAGCTTTGGAGGAGAGCTGTTTATATACAGCTCCTATTGGTATCTTATCCACACTTGTTTCACTTCTATATTGCTTCAGCCCTAGGTTCTCCTATTTCATTTTCTGTGTCGTTAGTTTATCATTATTGGTGGAGAAAGCTTCACTGCAGAAGACTTTTGTTACATACAGATGACCTAATTCCAAGATAATAATTCATGTAAATATACACAATAGCTGTCTGCTGTCACCTTACAGAAGTATGTCAAAACATAGCACTCTATAACCTTTCTTTCTATTAGTTGCTGATGTTTAAGGTGACCTCTGCAATGGTGGGTATATTTTCACAGGGCCTGTACAATATGCCAAGGGCAACTACATCTAAATGATAATCATAACGTCATTGGTTCCCAGTTGAATATGTAATGTAAATTATTGCAGCATAAAAATAGAACGGAAAGCCTTTCCAAACTCTGTATGCACTGGTATTTTTTTCTAACCTTTAGTCTGAATGCCATACTACTACTTCCCAAATAAAGGTTGGTTCTTTTACTAAGGGGCAGTGTAAGGTTCAAAGATGGAGATGGGAGCTACTTAACCTTCAAACAGTACAAAAATACCACAATTGAATGTGACATTCCCTTTGTGTCTCATCAAATTCCATGCAGTGATAATTTTCAAAATTGCCCATAGGGAAATTCTTGTTAGACTTGATCTGGACCAATAGAGAAGAAAATCTGGTTATCCCTGTCTGGTGAGAGACATGTTGTGTTCCAGATGTTATGGGAGGCACAGCACAAGGAATGCTCATAAAAATGCCCAAACATGTTTTAATAGTAGAAAATTGTCTTTGAAAATGCCTTTCTGCACTGTGCTTACCTTGTGCAATACACATTTATCAATTCTATGTAACTGAACTATGAATGAGAAAGTTTACATCAGCCATGACCTTAACCTTCCATCTGCAATATGGGGACAAACCTCACAAGCTTTTTCTAAGGATTATAGCCAGCAGTGATGGATTTACATATGGACTGGGTGTAATCATAATCTAGGGGGACCTCGACATATTTCCATTTTTTAAAGGGGGGCAGATTTTACTATCTAGCCCCAGGTGCTTAGTAACATTAAGCATATGATGAGTCTATGATGGTATAATAGTACGTACTTACTGCTTAGAAAAGTTCACGGAGCCTTTAAAGCTACTCAGAATCCAATGATGAAGTCAACTATGAAGCAATACATGTGTTCAGATCAATTATTATAGCATGTGAAAATAATAATAAATAAGCAATGTGGAAGTGGTGGTAGTAAACGAAAGCAACAAAAATAACAGAAGGGAATACTCAGATGTTTAAAGCTGACCACTTGTTATGACTTTGTACAGCAAGCATATGCAACCCTAAAATAATCCCCCAGATACAGAACATTCGTGTTCACAAACAAAAGAAAAGCAAGTAGATTCACTGAGCATTCTGAGAAACAACCAGTTTACATACAGAATACAAGAACTTGAAGGAGAACTGTTGTCAGTAACTACCGCTACAAGTATAGATACTTCTGGAGAAAGTGACAGTACTTACAGCCAAATAATTAACACAAGACACTGAAGGAGCATGCCATGAGTTAGCTACAGCAAAAGAACCAGTTCAAGCTCATTGTCATCTTAAAGAATTCGAAAACAAATGATCTGAGCGAAAACCCTAGCATTGCAAACACAAACATACCAACTACTAGTGATTTCAGACACAATAATGATGTAGGTTTGTGGGCCACATTGAATAATGAGGAAGTATTATTCTGGATTGAGAAAGGTCCATCAGAATGTCAGCACGTTAAAGCGAACATAAAAAAACCCAAGCTCAGTTCTGCTCAAAGAATTTGTTCTATTCTATTCCACCAAAGTAAATACAGTGGTACCTCAGGTTACAAACGCTTCAGGTTACAAACGCTTCAGGTTACAGACTCCACTAATCTGGAAGTAGTACCTCGGGTTAAGAACTTTACTTCAGGATGAGAACAGAAATCACGTGGTGGCAGCGGGAGGCCCAGTTAGCTAAAGTGGTACCTCAGGTTAAGAACAGTTTCAGGTTAAGAACGGACCTCCGGAACAAATTAAGTTCAAAAATATAAGTTCAAAAATAAATCCAAATATTTCAAGTGCTTTGAAGGTTTGGCTGTGAGCAAAATGTTTGATGGGATTTAATCATTTCTTTGGATGGGCAGTGTTTGAATACAAATTTGTATGCCAGTTTTCTGAAAAACAGTTGATGACACACTGGGACATGAGGTTGTTTTTTTGAAACATGGAATTAGTAATGTTATTGCTTCCAAAATCATAATTCTGTTTGCCATGGTGTGAATTTATTTTAAAAGTAGAAGACTTCACCCTCTTATCCTCTACTTCTTTAAACATTGAAGATCACATTTCATATATATTAAAGAGCAGAAGCTCACTGGAAGAGAATTTTATTTTTATGCTCTTCCCATCTCTAAGAAGTGATTTGACCCATTCCTTAACCTAGTTTAATGCATGTTTTCCCACAGACAGTTGAAATGAGTTTTCCAAATTTCCATAACTAGGCACTTTCTGTTCCATAGTGCAAATGTCCCACACTAACCTTTTCTCCATTTCCTGCCACTGGATTTTGACACATTTCTGTTAAGTTTTGATGTATGTTTTGGTCTAACTATGGTATTCGTTAAGAGGTGACCTTTCACTTGGATTGTTTGGCTGACTTTGGTACTAATAAGCTGAAGGATGAAGTAGCTAATGAATCCTGTATATAGAAATAATGATAGATTACTTATTTGAAATTCTACAAACACAGCACTGTAGAGTACCTGGAAGAGTCACTGGAACCAAACCAATCTTATAGCAGGAAGTTTTATTGATTACACTGAGAGAGCACATTTTAATCATTTTTACAGCACTGTACAGCCTGAAGTAGTAAAATCTATTAAACAAGAATTATAAACTTTGTTTTAAACTGGATCCTAAATTGTTTCTTGATGTACAGTCAACAGCACTCTGTATGATCAATCTCCGTTACCAAGGAATATTAAAATCAACATGTTTTATTTTAATTGCTCGTACATCTGACCCTCTAGAGAGGCAGCTGTTCTTAAACCTAAATTGCTTTCTCTAAGATACAAGTTACATTTCAGTTTATGTTGGACCTTTCTCCCCTCCTGTAATCTAACCAGCCTTTGTCTTACTTTCCTTTTCTCCTATTTCCTGGCTGTTGGGTAGAGTTCATATTCCTCTGCAAACACGTCTCTCCCTATGCCTTCAATCCTCATTAGCAGAAAGTTACTTTGCCAATAAATCAAATATAATAAATAAGGAGGAGTATTTCCATTAAAGTTACAGACCTGATGACTTGTTTTGGATAGTATTAAATACATTTATGGCATTAAACAAAATTAACTACATGGGGAGGGCTTTTTAATGAAGTATTTCTATAGCTTAGCACCAATATTTTGATACTGAAGGTCAACAAAAGGTTTGTCATTATACTTTCTTTCCACAACATATAATTCAGAAAATTACTATCTGTTCATGTACTTAGCAGTAAATATAGATGTTTTGGAAGAAGAGAAGTTTTTATGTGTGGACAGTATTTATATACCGCTTTTCAGTGAAATCATCCAAAGTGGTTTACACAAGTTTAATACAGCAATAAACCCTGATTTTAAAAAATACAACAGAATGGATAAGACAACTTGTTTGTGCTTCAGGACAAGGTGGTCTGCTATGGAAGCTGGATTGTGACAGTTCCTCAAGGTCCTTTCTTCTCCCCTCTCCCCAGGGCAGGATGATCCTTCGGGAAGAGAACCAGAAAAAAGCTACAGAAGCTTCCAGCATGAATAAGTTAGCCATAGGTACGTATTCCAATAAATATTAGATGGGCGATGGGACATAACAATCACATGATTTATGTAACGTGATGTTGGCTACATGCACAGCTGCCTGATTCTTAGACGAATCATAGAAATAGATTCTAGGTGAGTGTGTATGTGTATGTGTATGTGAACATAAGATGGTTATGCATACACACATCACATTATGCACGTGGTAGGCAATGATGTGCATACTCCTGCTGTCCAGAAACATTCAACATATTGGTTGAATTGAACACATGTGACATAGCCTTAAAAAACCCTTCTAATACAGGTATTTCAGAGGTCCTCAGTTTCCTGTAGAGGCAGATGCTTGCTCACTAGCACCAACATCTCAAGAGGTCCTTCCATTTGCCCACAGTCTGTGTCAGACATCAACAGAGCTGATTAGGCCCTTTGACCAGTTTCCCTTTCTGGCCCTCCATATGAGTACCATAAACACTTAAAACGATAGCTACTGAGCAGATTGGAAGAGATTTTAAAGCCTTAAAAGAACAGATAAAAGGAGCTAAAGGCTCAGGGGAAAATATATGGACAACACTAGAACCATCAGGATTTTAAACCTTGTGACAATATATACCCATAAAAGGTCCACATAAACTCTCCTTATGGTGGGTTTTTTGGTTTTTTTTAAGGTTGTATTGGACGTATTAAGGGCAGGGTGATTTCTGGTGGCATGAAAACTGGGGCAAGATTATGATAAGTGAGAATAAACAGCTAGTTGTCCTGGGCATGGATGGAGCTTCTCAAAATCTACAGTAGCGATAAGAGAACTGAAGAGCTACTCTGTTTTGTGCCTCATTCAGATGTTTAGCTTCAGATAAATATGAAATAGTGTCCTCAGAGAAGATTGGCTGAAAAAGAAGCTTGGGCCAAGAGGAGCCATGAAACTTAACAAAAGTTAATGAATAGAGCAATTCAGTGGCTAAGTACCACTCCTCCAGTACAATATGCTTCCGCATTTACAAAAGTACACCTGAGAAATAAGCAAAAGTGAGAAACAGAAACAGATTCAAAGAGAATTACTGTATCTTAAATTCTATATCTGTAGGAAATTCATATGGGATGCCTTATTTGATGGCATGGAGCCATATCAAGAATATCCTACCTGTCTAATCAAATAAATATGGATGGTTTCTGCCTGAGTCTGAGATCTTTGCAAGATATCCAAGGTGGTAACTATAGCCTTCCATAACAGGACTTGATGGAGCCACATACAGTACCCCAGTGCATGTTGCATGTGTTATCCATGGCAGTGGGTTGCTGCAGCAAAGAGGCCTGGATTGGCCCCATTGTCATCATGTGACAGGAGCAGGACATGCTCAGGATGCAGCTGAACCTGTGCCAGCCCCACCTCACCCTCAAAATGTCCCATTTCAGAAGATTCTACTGGCTACCACTAACTGGGATGCTGAAGGTAGTAACATCTGGCTGCCCCCCAATTATGCAGATACATTGGAATGATTCTCGCCTGTGGGGCTTCCCCACTGAAGGTGCAGTGCTTTTCTGATGTGGCAGCAGTCAACACCTTTGTTCTGAACTGCAATGGTACAAGGTGACTTTGTTAAACAGACTGCAAGTCTTTTTCACTTTCCATAATGTTGCTGTCAGCCAACCTATTTCTGTGTTTTGTGGCTGTTTTCCTAAAACATGTTGGAAGACTTCAGCCTGTAAGGAAAGAGGTGTGAGCCATTGTGAGCCCACAACAGGTGTGACGGAACTGAACTCTTCCGTCTTCCTTCATCTCTAGCACTGCATTTATTTGACTTAGGAAACAGAAAGAAATAAACAGAAATGTCATGTTAATTTCATGCTCCATTAGAATCATGGAGAAAAGTCAGTGTTTACTAAATGAAAAAGGCGGCATGGGTAAGAAAAACCATTTTTTAAGAACTCTGGTTTCTAAAGAAAAATTACAAATGGTGGAGTTAACAGCCTGGATTATTCTTTCCAATGCATCACTGTATTTCTGGAGTGTCTACAGTAAATTCATAGTTGCTCTAGATCTGCAGCCTCATTTATACAGTTTAGAATAAATAGAAGTTCTCTGATCTGTATCCCCTTTCCTAACATCACAGAACCTGATATGAATAGCAATACAGTTAGCAAAATATCTATATCTGTTTTTCCTTGATTTTTGCTTTGCTTTTGAATTGTCTGATCAGAACTGATGGCTATTTTAAAAAATAATAATACATTATTTAGCATTTGAGAAATGAAGTTTGATTGATTCTTGACATGAAGTCCAAGGCTTCCCAACTAAGTAAGCTTGGTTTGAATTTTCTGTTTCTCAGCTCACCACATACCCAAAATGTTTAGAAGAGTTGCTTGAGCAGAAGGGAATGGAACTCTCAAGATTACTTGATTCACATCAATTGGTATTTTCAAAACTTTAACCTTTGGGGCAAGGCAGTTGGAGACATAGCTATGCTCCACCCCTTTGGTGTTTAGTTTGAAATGAACTAAGATTCTCAACCACATTACTGTTTGTGGGTACGGCACCAAGATGGAGGAATGTACAGAGGCAATATCTGAAACATGATTAGCTCACAACACAACTGATTCATGGCATGGCAGGATCAATTCAAGTCTCTCTCCCTTAATTTCTGTTCTCCTCCCTTCTGCCATTTATGTTGTTTTTCACCTCAATCACTGCATTATCTTCATTTCTTTCACATTGCTTTGTTCAACTCAGATAAAAAGTGACTTATAAAACCCATTGCAATTATTATTATTTTTAAATATTTTTTATTAACCGACCAATCAAATCACATAAATTCCAAATTACAAAGCCGAATTTTAAATTTTTGTTGGGGGTACCCATATTTCAAGTTCCGAAGGGGATCCAATCATCTTCTTGGTGCTGCTTTATTGTCCACAAATCTGTCCAAATAATGTTCACAATTCTATCCAATCCTTTCTTGTTGTTTTCCACATCTCTTCTTGTTATTTTCATATATTTTTCCTTTCTCTTTGTGACCTCTGATAGTCTCCATAAGCGGGTTGAAACAAATTGTAATCCTGTGTGGGGTTTTCCATTCGTCCAAGGGTCATATTCAGACGGCTTCCATATATCATCGCTCCCATAAAGAAAAACACTCTTACAGTCTTAATCTTCACAGGTCTGTCACTACCTTTCTCAGCCCTCTGAGGAGGTTTGCCAAGAATCCAGTATGAAAACAAATCCATAGCTTCCTCATCCCGGTCATCAATCTTTCGACAGAGCCTGCCAACATGGCGACTCTGTTTTTATTGCTGCGTCATTCTGAAAGCCCTTGTTCTTTTCGCAATCTCCATAAGGCAGACTTTTGGTTAGTAATTCATTTCCACACAGTTTTTAATCATCCTGCTTAGGTCAGTTATGCGACGGTTCTTTCTTGGGGAGGGGTTATTGGTTAATCACATAGAAACCCACTGCAATTATTAGTGGAAAAATGACTTACTTCAATGGTCATATTCAAAGTGCCTTTGAGCTACAGAACCCATTTATGGAATGCCTTCCCAATGTCACCTGACCAGTTTCAACCACGTTGACTTTTTAATGTTAGGCAAATGCTTCTTTATTGGCCTAGGCCTTCCAGCATTGGATATGAAATAGCTTGATTGAATAGGCTTTAGCCACTCAGCAGAATATTTTTCACTGAATTCTGTGCTTCATTCCGTGCTTTTTCAATTGTGTCTTTAAATATTATTATACAATTTAGTTCTATGCTACTCTTATAGATTTACTGAAGAGTGGCCTAAATAAAATTGAATCATTGTTGGCTGGAATTCTCCAGGAGTCACTTTCTGCCAAATCCCATGCCATAAGCTGGCTTCCCCCTAAACTGGAACACTTCAGACTGCAGGTAAGGACACACATGAGAAAATGCTAACCCAGCCCTACACATAGAAAATTAGTGTTTCAAGGAGAAGGTTACACTTGAACCCTTCACCATAACATACTGGTTTTCTGCAGACAGGGATATTTTGTATGGAGAAGCACTCAGTCATTTGAGCTTCCTCCTGTAGTCTGAAGTGGTACAACCCACTGGTTTTCCAACTCCTCTGCAGTTTGAGCAAATAGGAAGTAGCCCTTTGGCTAATGCAAAGACAGGCAATTCTGGGCCAAGCATTTTCTAAGGCCAGGTTCTGATGTTCTTTCACTCTAGGATTTCAACAATGGAGGGAGGTTGGGATATAGAAGGAGGAGGAAGGAAGGAAGGAAGGAAGGAAGGAAGGAAGGAAAGGCACAGCAGGTGGAAAGCTAGTTGAAGGCAATTGGGAAATGTTCTTAAGCCAGAAGACATGGTTTCTGGGAATTAGTCTGAGGATCACGACTACTATCATCTTCCAGAAAGGATGCTGTGGCTGCTGGAAGCCTGTTTCCAGCTGTGGTGTTTTTCTTGTGTTACCCATGCACAGAGGGCATTTAAGCATTCACTCACTTATAGATTTGTAAATCATTGACTTATTGGGAGCCTCCAACCACTTGTTTTGATGTCAAAAAAACAACTGTGAAGTAAGAAGTATTATTATAAAATACACAGGACTGATTATAAAAAATTGGCTTCCAGCCAATAGTTTTGCACCAATTATTGGTGTTTTTTCAGCCTTCAAGGAAATCAGAATGTAAAGGTTTGCTAGAAACTGAGCTAGTTAGCTCATAGAAATAGTAAAGCTATTTTTTTATTTTTTTTAGTGAAACCTGGAAAGAGGCCAGTCTTTTTCCTACATGTTCTATAACATAGTCATAGTCACAGTGGTCGTTCTCTCTCTCTCTCTCTGTGTGTGTGTGTGTGTGTGTGGTTTGTTTGTTTTTTAATTAAAAAATACATTACATTTTTTTCCTCAAGTGTGATTCAAATGGGGGGGAAAGGATATGGGTAAGTTTTCAGAATATAATGCCTATCCGCAGCCAAGTACTAAGCCTCCTAAAATGGGGGCTTGTAAATGAAATGTTGAATCCTACTTCAATTATAATGTCACAAGCTGTACTTCTTGAAAAAACAGATTGCCAGCTACTAAGGATCAGATTCAACGCTCCCAAACAAGCCAAAGAACTTTGTTTCTGCTTATTTAAAGTCTCACTTATTTTCAAGGGGACTGAATCACCTTCAGATTATGTCCTTCTGCTTTTGTGATTGCGAATCAGGCTGCAAGATGGCTATTCCAATATGCCAAAGTCTTCCATTATGGATCAAAACTTACAAAATGCTCTTTTGTAGGGTGGGGAAGTGCGAGAATTTCTTGTACATTCGACAAAGAGAACATGGCAAATGTAGTAGAACAGTGTAGGCGGCTGATGGGTGGTGTAGGGAGAAAAAGCAATTCCTGCTGTTTATTTCAGACAAATTTCAAGTGTATCTGTTTCTCTAGGACAATCTAAATAACACTTAAGAAACATACACTTGCTCAGACAGCTTTAACTTCTCTTCCGTTCCTCATGAGCTCTATTAATAGAGTGACTTCCCCCTCTCTATGTCTCTTCTAGGCTTTGACTTTGCTAGCAAGTATTGATCTGTAGAGTACCCTGTCCAAGGACAACAGTATCATTAACAGCTAAGTGGTCTGCAAAACAATTAAAAATCTCCTGGTTGTTGGACAAACAGATGAATGGAGCTTTCTACCTGATCAGGACCAGTGGTTGTTGGTGAACCCAACAGTGTTCCTCATCTCTCTGTTTCCCTCTTTTCAACACCATGAACATTACTCTATAGGATTATTTCGAGGAAATCTTTGAACTCTATGTGTATTAAAAAAAAAAGAAAAAGGCTCACGCATTGCGGGTTACGAATCGGAGCTTCAAAGCAAAGGCCATATCTCTTTCATAAGCATACCCAAAGTGCTCACATCTACATCAATTTAAAAAGGCTTGGGAGAGCACAAATGTGGGCTTGGGTGATACCCTAAATCTTCCTGATGCAGCACAAGTGGAAGGTGTTGAGGTGCCACTCTTGTCGGTTGTAAGTTTTCCACGACTCACTTCCATAAAGCAGCGTTCTCAACATGCAAGCCTGGTAGACCTTCATCTTGGTATTGGTCATTAGCACCACATTTCCCATGCCCTTTGGGAGAAGTAAGCCATTGCCACAGCTGCCTTGCCAATACACATGTGCAGCTCAGCATCAATGGAAAGGTTGCTGGTTATTGTGGAACCCCAGGTTGTGATTCAAGGACCCAATCCCCGCTTGGGGAATAAAGACACGCGGACACAGTATGTAAGGTTAATGGGTAAGGAAAAGGCCACAACTTTATTGATTACAGCATGTGAGAAGGTATTGGCTTAGGCATTGGACAATGGAACATTAGACTCCACCCACTCGGAGAGGGCTGAGCCCAAAGGGGGTTTATTCACCAGAAGGTGGAGCCTGTTGGTGCTAATACAACTATAGGCTCTCTCCTGATGTCACCGAGGGTCGTGCCATGGCCCCCCGCCACACGGGCATCGGACAGGATCCACGACTGCCAGATTCCTTTAGCGGAATACCCAAAATTGTTGGGGAAGGTGATGGCCACACCTTGCCCCCCGAAACACCAACAACACATTCCAATGCCTAACCGCCAAATACCACGAAAGTTGTGACGGTTGCTACGAGGTAGGTGAAAAGAAACCAAGAGGCCGGGCCAATTTAGCCAATTGGAAAAAAAAACTCCTACCGGGCCCCCTGGTTAAACAGGGCGACCAACCAGAGGTCCATAGCAAAGTCTCAGGAAAAGCTAATCTAAAGGGAGTGGAGGGTGGGTGACTCGAAGAAAATGTGTGTGCAATGGCGGGGATGGTTGGCGCGGCCGCATTTGAATGGCAAGCCACGCCCCTGCCGAGCTTCCCTATTGGGTGCCCAACCGGGGAGGGACGTGGCGCACCAGCCCTGGAGTTGAAGCAGGGGGCGAAGCGCCCCCTGCATGACGCGGGAATCGTCTCCCACTCACAACCCCTCCCCTCTGGAAGGAGAGGCTTAGACAAAATTGTCTACCACCTCAAGTATGTGATCAACACAGCTGGTGGTAAGGCTGAACTCCCTGAAGGCTTTGGCAAAACGGTTGATGAGGCTCTGTAGAGCTTTCTCGGAGTGTGCTCTCAAGGCTGCATCATCTGCAAACAACATCTCTTGGATGAGGACCTACCACTTTTGTCTTAGTGCGAAGTACCAGGTTGTCACTTCTTGAATGAAAGAACACAGTGTCTTTAATTGAAGGCATATGCGAGCATCCAAGAGAATAACATGCCAAACAGAGTACCCTGGATCTAAATTGTACCTCTACCTATCTTCAACATGTATAAAAGGTAAAGGACCCTGGATGGTTAAGTCCAGTCAAAGGTGACTGTGGGGTTGCAGTGCTCTCATCTTGCTTTTCAGGCTGAGGGAGCCAGTGTTTTTCCATAGACAGCTTTTCCAGCTCATGTGACCAGCATGACTAAACTGCTACTGGTGCATGGAGGACCGTGATGAGCGCCAGAGCACACAGAAACGCTGTTTACCTTCCTGCCGCACTGGTACCTATTTATCTACTTGCACTGGTATGCTTTAGAACTACTAGGTTGGCAGAAGCTGGGACAGAACAACAGGAGCTCACCCTGTTGCATGGATTCAAACTGCCAACCTTCCAATTACCAAGCCCAAGAAGCTCAGTCGTTTAGACCACAGTGCCACCCACGTCTCTTTTGTGTATTTGTAAATAAAGGCACTGATTACAAAGCACCATTAAGCCACCACTGAGAGAAGCAAACCTGGGTATGTGCTGCACCTCTGGAACTTCTCACCATTCAGAGAAGTGCGCTGAGTGGAAGAATATGAATAGATTTTGCATTAGGGAGCCCTGATCTGCAAAGGCACATGTGACTATTGCGAAGGAATAATGAATTACCGGTTAAGCAAGGGGCTTTGTTAGCATGCAGTGCCAATGATTTCTTTTATAAAGCTGCTTGTTTGCCTGTCGTACAGCTCTCATTCCTCTTCTCCTTTCCAAAAACACTTTCTAATAATAGCATTTCCCCAACACAAATCCTTCTTTCAACCTAATAGTGCCATTGACACTGCCACAACGGTCAGGTGACGTGATAGGTTAATAAACTAGCCACCCACATCTGAAAAAACCTGAGTTCAAAAGCACTTTGCAGCCCATCTTGAAATGAGTTCAGTGCTCTTGCCCTAATCCTCCATTGTATAGGAGAACAAAATATAATTTTAAAAACCTTGAAAAACAACTAACACTTGGCGACTTCCCAATTTAATTTTCCTGCACATATTCCATTGCCTGCCGTTCAGCAAAAACAAGCCGTGAGTTTAATGCAGGTCATAAAAGAAGGCAACAGTTTGCAGGGGTGACATAAGCTTTGAGGGTCAAGGCTTCTGTTGCTGTACTGAAGTCCCTGGATCTCTACCAGTTGAGACTGCAGTCCTTAGAAGAGGGGAGACTGGCAGCGCTCCTCACATTCTTCCATTTCCCATATGATGGATGGATTTAGTGGTATTTGATCACCACTTGTGTCATGTATAGCTGTTTTTTTTCTAGTGGGCATTGAGCTAGATAATCTGGCGTTCCCCACTCTGCTCCCAATCTTGTATTGGGCAGAGGATTGGTGCCTCTGCCACCATCTTCCAAAAGTGTAATCAGGCACCCCCACCCCCCACACACAGTATGCTGGATGTGGCAATGTGAAGGATGGGGCAACAGCCACTCCCATCCTCCCCACCCCCACTTTCGGTGCTTGTGACAGCTGTTATGGGAAGGGAATAAAGTAGGGAAGTTGGTGATCCCCTTAGGCACCTTTGGGGACCATGGACAGCTCCTGAGGCATGCACCTCAAGAGTTTTAGAAGTTTGGACCCAATGACTTCAAGTTACAACAAAGGAGATTCTGACTAAACATCAGGAAGAACTTTCTGACAGTGAGAGCTATTTGACAGTGGAACAGTCTCTGTCAGGAAGTTGTGGACTCTCCTTCATCGGAGGTGTTTATGGTTGTAGGCTTTAGCTGAGATGACCCTTGGGGTCACAGTCAACTCTACAGTTCTATGATTCTATGATTCCATCCTCACAGTAGCCAACCAGAGGCCTGTAGGAAGCCTACAAGCAGGACCTAGAAGAAGAAGAGTTTGGATTTGATGTCCCGAAGGAGTCTCAAAGCAGCTAACATTCTCATTTCCCTTCCTCCCCCACAACAAATAGTCTGTGAGGTGAGTGGGGCTGAGAGACTTCAGAGAAGTGTGACTAGCCCAAGGTCACCCAGCAGCTGCATGTGGAGGAGCAGAGACACGAACCCGGTTCCCCAGATTACGAGTCTATCGCTCTTAACCACTACACTACACTACACCTAAGTGCAAGAGCCACCTCCCCTTCTGTGCTTTTCAGCAACTGGTATTCAGAAGCACTGCGGTAGAGCAGGCATAGGCAAACTCTGGCCCTCCAGATGTTTGGAACTACAATTCCCATCATCCCTGACTACTGGTCCTGTTAGCTAGGGATGATGGGAATTGTAGTCCCAAACATCTGGAGGGCCAGAGTTTGCCTATGCCTGCAGTAGAGCATAGTCACCATAACCATTGATAGGCTTATCCTCCATGTATAATACTGAGCTAGATGGACCAAGCCGTGTTCCTGTGTTTGCCAACATGATGACTCTTGGTGAACTAGCAGTTTTGGCTTCATGTCCCCAGGTGCTCTAGGTTTAGTTATTTTAACACTGACATAGCTGCTTTATGTTCCACCCGTCACAAATGCTTAAAGCCTCTTTCATCAAGGCACCTTAACACCCCTCCAGTTACATTGCTGTTTTGAGCTTCACTCCTCTTTGCTGGCCAGCTATTGCCCAGGCAGCATAAAAGCCTGCTGAGATGACCCCCTGGTTACGTTAATGAGGTACTGTGGAAATTCTCCAGCAGTTCACAAATTGAGGTTCTGTTGAATTAAGAATGAAAATGAATAATGCCATTTGTGCTTTCATCACTGGGAGATGCATTTTCATACAGAAAACCAATTTTAGACTCTTGCCACAATTTTCTTGAACTGAAGATTGTTATACTGAGTGCTGTTATCAGAAGAAAGCCAGAGGCTTTGACAGTTGGACTGCAAAATATTGAGCATTTTTGGCTCCAAGGTATCGCTCTCTGCAGCTATATGATATACCACATAAGGAGTGGGAAACAGTTGACTAATACTGGCAAAAAGACTGCAATGATTTGTGCTAATGACCTTTAATATGAATACGTTTAATGCATAAATATTGGGTATGAAGCTAATCAACATGAAAACTATTTAAATGAATTCTTAAGTGAATTCAGAGGCTTGCTAGGAGAACATGCTGGCCCTTCATACAGCATTTTGAGGCTGCATTGTTAAACACATTGCAGTAAGTGCAAGTGATAATGAGAGTCAACATTCTTGTGATTCTACTGCACATCTTCAAAAATGATATCTTGTTTTGCGGAGTGACCCAAGCTCCCCCACAGCTTCACACATGAAACCTCATGTGAACAGGAATAGTTTTGCTCTTGTTGATTTGAAATGCACAAGGAGGGGTGGGATTTCTTCATTGAAAATAATTCTCAAGAGGACATGCACAATTTGTGAGTACATGCAAGCCTCATAACTGAGTGTCCCACAAGTGCACTACAGTGATTCTGATATCAAGTGGCTTTTGACCCTATTGCAAGGCATGAGGGCATATTCCTGTATTTTAAGATGGGTGAAAATGTAATGGAAAAGGTGCTTTGCTCATTTATTTGCCACCCAAATTGTGCATTCTGTAAAATTCACAAACTAGGCAAAAAAATGGTCATAATAGAAATACACCCAGCCTTCCTTGCATGACACATGCTAGAATCTTAAGAATATTACAGGTGTATGCAAATTGACCAATTGTCTCTCACCATATGATCACTCGTGACCAACCTTGGATAAGGGATGACATAGATAAATGGGTGGACTGCTAATAAAATTATGTTTAATGTATGATCTGCTGCAATCCTGCTCTTAAGATGGCTCCTCCTTTATGGATGAACCACATGATTATAGGAGTGGGGCTCCACTGCTGGCCCCATGCCCATGCCACTGTACGTTGGCATGGACAAACCTGAAGAATCTCCAACCTAGAGTGCATTGTGTCGGGAATCCCCTGCTATAAATGATGACCTGGCTGTTTTGAATTGCAAGTGTGTCACAACATCACACTTTTAGAAAAGTTTTTGCACAGCTGTAACAACTGGCAGTGGGAATGAATGGGATTGCTATTTCTTTGTGACACCTCCATTTCTGAAGATTTAAGGTGCTTGGATTTAAGGTGAAGAGAGATCTTCCCAAATATTTTTTGAGCAAAAGGGAAACAGTGAGTGGAAGGTGTATTTTTCTTCACAGTAGGAGAGCTTCTATTTCCAGCCCTACATAACAGTAACAGATACGGCCAATGTCCTTGCAGAGCAAACAGCTTAAATTGCAGTTTGCTTGGTCGTATATAAAATTCCTTTATTAAAATAAAATTGGAATTGATTTCAAGGAAGTGCTTCACTTATCTCCATCAAATATATGTTCTGTTCCATGGTTAAGTTCCAGAACCATGTTGGACTAAACCAGGAATGGGGAGCCTGTGGCCCTCCAAATGTTATTGGCCTCCAGTGATGGGAGCTGTAGACCTAGTCCCATTACTGGCCTAAGCATAGAGCTAACCTCTAATAGCTAACACCCAAGTAGTTAGCTTGGGACACGGGTGGCTCTGTGGGTTAAACCACAGAGCCTAGGACTTGCTGAGCAGAAGGTCACGGTTTGAATCCCCACCACAGAGTGAGCTCCCGTTGCTCGGTCCCTGCTCCTGCCAACCTAGCAGTTTGAAAGCATGTCAAAGTAGATAAATAGGTACCGCTCTGGCAGGAAGGTAAATGGCATTTCTGTGCGCTGCTCTGGTTCTCCAGAAGCAGCTTAGTCATGCTGGCCACATGATCCGGAAGCTGTACGCCGGCTCCCTCGGCCAAGAAAGCAAGATGAGCGCCGCAGACCCAGAGTCAGCCATGACTGGACCTAATGGTCAGGGGTCCCTTTACCTTTAAGTAGTTAGAAACTGCACATCACAAGGAACAGAAAGCAGATAGCAGTATTAATGAGGGAAATGGTGTAATGCATTCTACAATTGCAATTAATAATGTATAATCATTTGCTTAGAGCTCCAAAACAGGCAAATTAAACTAAAATCCATGTGAATAATTGCATCCATATCATAATTTAGATGAATTAATGATGTTTCTACAGTTATTATTTCAACATAATGGAGCCTTTCATGCATATATTGGGGTGCAACTGATCATTACATTATAAGGAGGAATGGGAGACAGGTATCAAATAACAATAACATGGACCAGACAGAGGTGGCACAAAGTATGTTACTAAGCATATTGGGTTTTCACTCCCAAAATAGAACCCTTTTTTAACACATAGGAAGTTGCCTTATACATAGTCGTGGAAATAATGTGCACACACACATTCTTTATTATTGTCCAAAAACCCGCAAAGTCAATTTCAAAAGCAAGGTACAGCAGAAATACAGCGAAAACATTACTAAGCGGTCACTATATTTTATCCAGGGCATGTTGATTTCTAATTCTTATTACCTTCAAGAGAAATTTTGCCATGGCCACATTGCTCCATGGAGATCAGCTTTGTCTTCACTGCAGTGGCTCTCCAAGGTTTCAGACAGAGATTTTTCCTAGTCCAATCTGGAAATGCTGGAAAGAGAGCTTGGGACTTCATGTATAAGCTGCACCATGAGACAGGCTATGTGGATAAATACTGTATTTCTGAGCAACAAGGAAGAGTTATAATTTAAAAACTGAAAATTCATAAAATAGATGTTTTTTAAAAATTGAGCAACAAGAAAGCATATACAGATATGACCTAGCTTCTTACTTAAGATTGCAAATTTATGCACTCTTCCCTGGGTGTAAGTTACATTGAAGTCAATGGTGCTTACTTCTGAGTAAGCATGTTTAGATTAGTGTAGCACATCCAGTATTTTCCTAACGAGTTGCTATAATCTGTGACTGAAAATAAATAGCTAGATAGAATCAAATCCATTGGCTGGATAATAAAAAGGTCCTTCTTATTTACAACACTCCAGAGCAGCATGAATGATTGCAGCTGAGGCCATCTGTCACTTTTCCGAACTATATTTACTGGTGGAAAGTCTCCAGGACCACCATTGGCTTCTATTGCATCTAACACAGAACATGCAAAATATAAAGGGAACATTGCAGATTTTTGAAAGATTCACAAGTACCCAAGTGTAACAAAAATACTGCAAACCGAACAATAACATCTTTATTTCCTAGTGCCTGTCCTGTCCTGATCTTTATTTATTGCCTTTGCCACTCTCCTGTAAAAAGTGTCATGACTATAAAAAAAACCATCAAGGCCACTCAGGAGGTATGAGTGATTGATCCTCAAATCGTGCATTGTGTTTTAATTATTTTTATTGAGTAAGAGTCCACACATCCATGTCAGCAACAACATTGCTGATAAGGTTAAACAGACGCTCTCAAAGGGGAAAAAATGAGGATATTTACTATTTATTCATAACAGGATGTTGGTCAAACAGGTCCACTTCAGCAAAGTGAAATTCCATGGGATGCAAACCAATCTTGTGTTTCCATGGGACTTGAGCTGGAAGATTTCCCACTGGGTTCTCCTTATGTCAGTGTTTTCTCATTCCCATAATCAGCCTTATAAATCATACTGTATTGATCCAGTAATGAAATGAAAATGAAATAAACTATGGTTTCATTCCTCATGTTAATAAGGCATTAAGAGCAAAGAGCAAAAATCTACATAAGCATCATGTTGATGGGTTGCTGTTGTTGTTTAATCTGCTTATTATCTCTGTTGTGTTAATATGCAACATTTTTGTATCTGCGACCATTTTTCCAACCCTGATTTCTTTTTAGCCTTCATTGGAGGTGGGAGGAGGATCCCACTGTGTTGCCTGCCAAAGCTGTGCTGGAAGAGTGTTCCATAACATGAGGCTGGTGACTCCAAATGCCCAAATTCCGGTTGAGGTCAGTCAGGCCTCTGTAACACAGGCGACTAACTGCGCTCCTCTGGATAATCTTGGTGATTGAGCTGGGATATAAAGTCTCAGGCAGTCCTTAAAGGTACCCTTGACCCAAGTTGTTCCAGACTTTGTATATCAACATGAGAAGATTGAATCTGGTCTTGGTAGGTGTCAGGGAACTGCCATCGCAGCTAGCAGAGGAGGCGAGACTCAGCAGCGATGCTGGAGAGGGGCCAAGCAGGGAGAGAGGGAGGTCCCTGTCTGGGGAAGATAATCAGTGCTACACCAGGGATAGAGGGGGGCCAATGGGGGAAGCGGAGAGGAGGCTCCAGGACTCTTCGCAGGAGACCAGCGAGGAGAGCACAAATCCCCCGCTGCCTACGCCCACCCTGCGCAGAAGACTTTCGCGCAGGGAAAGTAGGCGGCGACTTGGCGTCAAAGAGCTTCTTTGCTGGAAGAGTTTCAAGAAACGCCCACTGACGGATTCTGCCAGCGACTGAACAGCCACAGAGTGGAGGGCTGTCCAGAGGGAAATGGCTTAACCAGGCAAACTAGCCCGGAGAGGCGGTAACTTATGCACAAGCAACCCTTAAAGCCATTACAGAAGGGTAGGGCAGCCAATGTAGACGTTCTAGCAGATGTGTCGTTTGCTGGCCCATCAGCAGACTAGCAACTGCATTCTGCACCAGCTGGACCTTCCAGACTAGGCCCAAGAGCAACCCTGGAGTCAACCCTGCCAAATGGATATATCTTGGAGATACTATTTTGTGGACTGCAGGAAAAAATTGTTTTCCAGAACATGTGAAACAGCTAGATTTGTTATTTCCAAACACATTTTAAAATGCTAACTATATATAGTATGCAATGTCTGACTTAATACAAAAGCATCTGTTTATATAATTTATGAAATGTAACTCTATGTATCTATTAAAAAAAATATCTCACCAATTCAGCAGATGCATTACTAATCCTTGTTTTAATTCTGGTGACGTTATATAGGCAGATTCAGGACAGGGGATATGTATTCTCATTTCTATATAATTTCATGCATAAGTGATATTAAGGTAAAGGTACCCCTGCCCGTACGGGCCAGTATTGACAGACTCTAGGGTTGTGCGCTCATCTCACTCTAGAGGCCGGGAGCCAGCACTGTCCGCAGACACTTCTGGGTCACGTGGCCAGCGTGACGAAGCTGCTCTGGTGAGCTTTCCCGCTGGTAAGCGGTCCCTATTTATCTACTTGCACCCGGGGGTGCTTTTGAACTGCTAGGTTGGCAGGCGCTGGGACCGAGCAACGGGAGCGCACCCCGCCACGGGGATTCGAACCGCCGACCATGCGATAGGCAAGTCCTAGGCGCTGAGGTTTTACCCACAGTGCCACCCGCGTCCCTAATAAGTGATATTAGACTCACATATCTAATAAGTGATATTAGACTCACATAATTAAGACAGATTATTTTTGTTCCACAGTCCTTATATATGCCTGCTATTATTTATTTTTTAAATGGAAGATTTCTTTTTTAAAAAACTCGAAACCCTAGATCTTACAAACCAATTTTCAACAAAGGCATACACACACCCTTAAAAAATGACAGCCAAATGATCACACCTTCAAAACGAATGTTTAAAATGGAAATGCTTATGCAGCCTTTATTATAGAGATTATGAATAGCCATAATGAAGGCTTCAATTGATGTCCTGGTGATTCTTTTGCTGCAACACGTTTTCTGAATTTGTCTGGCATTCAGAAAGATTGCTTAAAGTGGCCAAAATGTTTATTCCACCATTATCATATTGACAATGTTTCTTTTATCCCAGAGGAAGTCAAATGATGAACAAATTCAAGCAAATGTGTGAAACATGTGCATATTTAGCATCTGTTATGCTCTTTCTTGGCAGAATTGTTTCAGGCGGGGAAAGAGCTCGGCCACCAGCTAAGAAGCAGTTGCTGTGAATCAGACATTATTGGCCATTGTGCATTTGAAACAACCCCTTTAATGCCAAGTGCTAAAAAGTTTTATTTTTATTTTTTTGCTTGTTATGATCCTCGTTTGGTAGGACAGCAAAGCTTTGATTGCAAACCTTCATATTCTTGAGTTTATGCATAAATCCTTTATGCAGTTCAGTTTCTCAGGCACTTGAAGATGTTCACGCTTTCTCCCAACCCCTTCTTGCATCTCTCATGTGGGTTTATAATGGATTCCTGTTCAAAGTTTAAATGCAAGACAAATGAGAGGATACAGATGTTAGGATATTTCCGTTCCACCTTAAAAAAAGGGGACAGGCTGTTGTGAGTCACAGCCTACGTATTTCCTGCCCACAGGAAGTTTCTGTTTGTATATGCTTTCGTTTTCTCTCTGTGCCTGAGACACCGAAGCAGGCAGTCATGTTTTTTCCTTTGTTCTGACCAACGCTGAATAAAGTTGTAAATAATCCTCTCCTGGGTGCATCTTTCACTGTGCGAACTCTGCTGATAGAGCGTGCACGAGCTCTGGAATGTGGCAAGCTATTTCTGAGGCTTCGTGTCACTAATTGACTGATTCTACGGGAGATGGATGGATTGTCCGGCATCGACGTGGAGGCATGATGGCCTTTGTCTCCCTGGCAGTATCCCAACAACATCCACCTTTCTGGGAATTGTGGGAAGTGGGGCAGGTAAACACTAGGCTTTGGATCCAATGCACCATGAGCAGAAGGAAAATAGCCAGTAGCCCTGTTCTGCAGACACTTTAGAGTTCAGGCAGTGCTATCATAGTGTTCCATGTTCCCTAAATAGTGAGATGTTCTGGGTTTGCTTCCTTAGAGGAGGGATGGCTGTAGACTGATAGCTTTTTATATACTATTTGGCTGTATATTTGGCTGTATACTGTATATTTATTATTACCTTGAAACCCCACCTTTCTTTGCTTGAGGACAAGATGGTGTGCATTGTTCTTCATGTCACCATTTTAACCTCACAACAATTCCATGAGGTAGGTTGGGCTGAGAGACAGTGGCTGGGCCAAGGTCTTCATTCATTGAGGATTTGAAGCGTGGACTCCCAGATTATTATTATTATTTACAATGGTACTTCAGGTTAAGAACTTAATTCGTTCTGGAGGTCCATTCTTAACCTGAAACTGTTCTTAACCTGAGGTACTACTTTAGCTAATGGGGCCTCCTCCTGCTGCCACGCCGCCGGAGCACAATTTCTGTTCTCATCCTGAAGCAAAGTTCTTAACCTGAGGTACTATTTCTGGGTTAGGAGAGTCTGTAACCTGAAGCCTCTGTAACCTGAAGTGTCTGTAACCCGAGGTACCACTGTATTGAATTTATATACCATCCTATACCTGGGGTTCTCAGGGCGGTTCACAGAATAAAATCAAGATATAAAACCACAAAACACATAAGAGAAATGAAAACAATAACCCACCAGCTGCTCCGACCCCCATAAAAACATTTTTAAAGGGCATAGGATGTAAATCAGATCAACCAAAGGCCTGGTTAAAAAGGAATGTTTTTGCCTGGCACCTAAAAAATGAAGGCACCAGGCGAACTTCCCTGGGGAGAGCTTTCCACAGACGGGGAGCCACTGCAGAGAAGGCCCCTTCTCGTGTTGCCACCTTCCGGACCTCTCAAGGAGGAGGCACATGAAGAAGATACTAGGCCAACATCCTAACCACTACGCCACACTGGTTTTCCTTACAAATATACAAGTTGAGCATATTTGGAGGCAAGCAGCGTATACACTTTTGCCACACAGCTGATCCACTAACCCATATTAACTCCCCAGAGAAAAGCACACTGCACTTCTTCAAGTCTTTAGCTCAAAGCTCTCTCTGACTGTTCCCAAGGCTGTCTTAAAACAAACAAAAAAAATCCTTATAAAAACACCTTGGTTTTCCCATTTCAAGTGCATCTCTAGCTCAAGAAACCATCTTCTACCAGCTAGCTTCCATGAAGAGGCCTTGTGATCCCTGGCAATAATGGAACATTAGGAAATATGTATCTTCCTTTGACAAATCGCAGAAAACTTGCCCAAAGATAAACCAATACAATAGCTACAGTTCCGCTCATAATAATAAGACAACATTCTCATGGTTCTATATCAGTTCTTATACTTCTGCTTGTACAAGATATTGCACAACACTCTGGTGTAAAGTAATAAAAACAAATGCTTCTACGCTTCTTCTTCTCATGAGGTGCCTTGACATAGACTCCTTCTGTGGATAGAAGTGTAACAATAAATCCATCCCTATGATCTTGTGAAGGCTCATTTGAGCTGTCAGAGGGATTTACAGGTGCCATATTCCCATACTCAGGATGTGCCTTCTACTTTTTTTTCATTAGTACATGGAAATTATTCGTGACTTTTGTAAAATTACATTTGCGGCTACCTTTATCAGCCAGATTCCTGTTCATTTTCTGCAATGGGCTTGTTACATATATTCTCACTGGAAATCCTGCTTATCTCCTGTGGCTAAATGCAGTATTACTCAGGTTAAAGTTACAATTCCTAAGTAGGGCTTTAATTGGAGTGTTGTTGGTGAGCAAATGGCTCCATTTAAAAGGGTGTGAGAACTATTGCTATCTTCAAAATGTAATATTGACTGTGTGTCCGATGCTTGCTTGTGTTTCTGCAAGTGCAGTGTGTGTGTGTTAAGTATCAAAGGGAGATGAAGACCAACAAACATACATCAGCAGCTGCCCTGCATAAATCCTTATGTTTGGACGGTTTTGTCTCCAGAGAAGGAATCTTGGTGACAGATACAGGGCAACACTAAAACTTTTTTTAAAAAGTCCTAATGACAATGTCTGGCCCTGTTACAGCTGATGGCAAGCTTAACTGATAGTGCCTCCTTTCTCAGATAGCTAGATGTGCCTGGTGTCAGTACATATAAAGTCGCTTGTCAGCACTTGGCTGCACAGAGTGATAGGGAAGCACTGAAGTATCCCACGGGAGAGCAGAAAAAACAAGCCATTTTGCAACAGACCATCCATAGGGCTCTGTCATCCTGCCAGCAATTGACGCGGCTAGCGTTGTCACTTATTTGCAGGTGCAAATGGTAACACTTCTGCCCTCCCTCAATAAGATTTGGGTCAACCCAAATTATAGGATGATGCCACAATGAGATTGTCTCCTATGATCACTAGGAGAAAGCTGACGGGAGCTGAGGAGCACCCAGTACGGGATAAATCACACTTAAGGGATGAAAATGGAAATGTTTATGGTGATCCAAATGAGACAGGTGTAGAACCAGGCAATGAAAGTGCAGAGGGAGATCAGAGCAGTTTAAGGAGGTCCGAGTACCATAGTATATAATGCATGAGCGAAACCATTTAGAATCACCGTGTTATAGGTGCTTATATGCTAACACTAGAAGTCTCCAAGCCTAGATGGTGAAGTTGGAGTGCTGGGTTTTAAAGCAGAGCATAAAGTGGACATTACATCAACCAGGTTGAACGGAGAGAACCTGGGGAATGTGGTTATCTCAGGATACAAACATTTTATGAAGTACAAGAAATGATGCCCTGAATATGGTGCTGCTCAGTGCTATTTTTCTAGAAAAAGAGGTTCCAGAACTCACTATGAATGCCTCCCTTCTCTTATGGTGCCCACCTGATAAGTGCCAGAACTGAGTTCTGGAAAGTTCTGGCTTAAAAAAAAAAGTTCTGGTGCTGCTCTGAACATTTAAGAGGACATAGAATCCAATAAGCTGGAAATCCCAAAAGGTATCATAGACTCATCCACAAAATGGCTGCGGGTGGTCAATAATAGACACCAACAGTAATTTAGTACTGGAGAAGCACTTTTGTCTTCCTGAATAAAATGTTGAGGATGATCTTGGGATGGAGGATGAAATCAAGGAAGTAATGTTGTCCTGATGGGTGCCATCAATTACCATGAGCCAGACTAAAATGTGTCTAAATTAGCCTAGAAATGGGGCATAATTGTTGAAGCAAGAGAGGTGTTTTTCAACTCCTCTCTCTTGACAAATATTTTTTCCATCCGTATGTGGGACTCATATACACATATTTCCTTCTTATATGTAGGTAGGACCTGTGTTATCTCAACAGAGCTCACCACATCATGAGATTTTTTAAAAGAAAAAGAAAAAAGAGGCCCTATATAAAAGCAACTCTTAAAATATAGAACTCTCTCCTTACTTAAAAGTACTTCCCTTTTTTTAAAAAAAAAGGGAGGGGAAGGTAGGGGGATATATATGAGCAAAGAAAAACAAAGCCAGAGTTAAATAATTAATTTTCATCTCTGATATGAAACAGCCATTTCCCTCTGCCAGTAATGAGTGAGCCTCAAATGAGATGGAAAAAATATATAATTTGAGGCAGTTCATACTGTTCCAAGCCTTTAATGTAGCACAAACAGTGTAAACATTATACAATAAGAATTGCTGTAATGTTCTTTAAAACACTGAGTCTAAAAACTGTTTTTCAAGATCCCATACACACCCCAGTGCATCTTTGTTCACAGTCTAGAATGTACATTATTTTGCCTACCTTTTAAAAATTATTAGTAATTTTTTTTATTTTAAAAAACCATTCAAGGCAAATATTATTTATTAGATTTATTTACCGCCTTTCATCAAAAGATCTTAGGGCGGTTCACAGGATAAAAATACAAGATAGAAACACAAATAAGTAACTAAAACAAAAACAACAAAACAATAGCCCCCCCACTCCCACCCCCCAAAATGCTGTAGAACAGGCATAGGCAAACTCGGCCCTCCAGATGTTTTGGGACTACAACTCCCATCATCTCTAGCTAACAGGACCAGTGGTCAGGGGTGATGGGAGTTGTAGTCCCAAAACTTCTGGAGGGCCGAGTTTGCCTATGCCTGCTGTAGAATATTAATCAGCCAAAGGCCTGGTTGAAGAGGAACATATATAATGAAGGTGTCAGACCAATCTCCCTGGAGACAGCATTCCACAAATGAGGAAATCTAGTCTCCAAGGAGCATGCCACAGTTGCCACTGCAGCAACAACAGCAGCAGCCACAGGCAATGCATTCCTTGGAGACTGGATCTGCTGCCCCGGGGGTCCTGCAACCCGAGGCAATTGCCTCCCTTTGCCTCATTGGTCAGCTGGCCTTCCTGGTACCTCCTATCAAGAAGATTGCAGCTAACAAGCCTGGAAAATATATTTGTTTCAAACCTTGAAGAGCCACCACCCAACACAATACTACATTAGATGAGCAAGTGATTTAACCCAGTACAATGGTAGTACTGCACATTGTGCTAGGAAATGCATTTTTTCCCCCAAGACACATTTCCCAATCAGCAGCAATATAAAGGCAGGGGCATTTGTAGGAGCAAATCTCCCCTGAAACCTTTCCTGCATGCCTCCCACAATCCATCACCCCCCAAATAGGAGTAGGCAGTGATACAAGAACTGAATCTAACCCATTATGTTTCTAATGGATTATATTCATCTATATCTATACCAGTTTAAACATGGCGGTTGGCCAATATCCATAACCGTCCACACACTATGTTTTTATTCATGAGCATAATGGTCAGAACTGCTCATGTGGGTATGTCATACAATTCTTAAACCAACTGGCCAACTAAATCATGTGAAAGTAGCCAATGGGTCTCAAAGCCTCAGTGAGTTAGGGGCTTCCACTGCATGTGAAGACAGGCTCTGGTGGATTGAGTGGACGAGACCAATAGTGAATCTGTTATGTAATAGGCAGGTAGGATCCTAGAATGCAACAACTGATTAGCTTGCAGGAGAAGACCAATCAGGCTCCAGGAGGGAAGCAGAATCAGCCAATCAGACGGAACTCATTGTGTATATAATGTATATAAAGGCCTGAGGTTAAGGGGGAAATTCAATCACTGTTCTACAAGCTGCAATAAAGAGCATGAAATCACTGCAGGACTCCGAGTATATTTCAGAATCCAATGATCAAGAAGGTAGTTTCTGCACGTGCTGCAGAGGAAAGTTTGCTGTATAGAGAAAATGCATACATATCTTGAAGTTTGGGGCCCAATCCAAGCCTCTTATTGCACAGAAGAATTTCTGAGTCAGAATTCATTTCTGGTTCAAGTAAAATAGTGATTGTTTATCATATATTTCTCCAATCTATTTGCATTTTGTTTCCATCGAGTGTAACAAATATTATTTTTTCCCTAATGGAACCAATATTAAACTAGCATGGCAACTCTTCAAGAGGAAATGCAAAATGTTAATGCAATGAAAATCAATGTTATTTAGTTGAGGTGAGCAAAATGTAAGAATTTCACCGGTACCAGGGTAACTTGAACGATTAAGGATAATTTAACATTTTCCTCACAACTAGGAAATGGCAGAAGATTGATCTCTAGATAGAATCTATAAGTTATGCATAAATGCCTCTTTCAAATTCATTAGCTGGCATAGATAATGCCGTAATAGCACAAGTGGTTAAAACAATTGTTTTGATCGAGGTAGAATAACAGCATGACACACCACAATATTCATTTTCAAAGAAACAAAATTATACATAATATGTGCATTACCAGGATTTCAAAGGCAGAAATGACGTCCGGGGGTGATTTCTGAAAGGCAGCGCTTTTTCCTGGATCTTAAGCAAGTCAATCAAAAAATCACATTTGTTTTTACTTTTTTTAATATGGCAACCTATCCAGTGAATCATAACCAATATTTGACATGTTTATGGCAATGTGTCTTAATGAATACATTTCAGTGTGCCAGAAATTAGGGATCTTCCATTCCATTTCGAGATCTTGTTGATTATTTTCAGCCCATGGATGTGCGACCATCACTGTATTTGTTGCATTTTTTAAGGTTGACATATTTTGAAAAGCAAAAAAGAGGACACATTTGCTGACTTCTGCTTTAAAAAAAAAATTCTTTTAACTATAGATCTCAATGACAATTCTACCCATGAAAAAGAGGGCATGTCCTGGAAAAAGAGGACCTATGGCAACTCTAATTTTCAGTGACCAGCACAGTGGTATCTTTAAATCTCCATGGCAAGAGTCACTTGGAGATCTTAAATGCCATGGTTCCAGTGTGCTTGCCCTTCCTTCATATAATTCCAAATAGGAATTGAGTCTTTTGCTTTGATTGCATTTAGTAAAGAGGAGAAAAAAGGCAAGATGCAAGACTTTGACTCATGTAAATGTATTTTTGTAACATTAGCAATATCCATCAAATGATTAGAACTGCAGCTGTCAGTGAGTCAGCTGCTATTATTATACAATGGTTATGATCTCATTATTAAACATCTTTATTAATGTTAATCCGAAGTGTATTGCTCTCTCAGAAGCAACATTAATAAAATCTTAACTGCTGAAGGGGTTGCAGTATCAGTTTTCAAAACTATTAGAAAAATTAGAAAAATGTGAAGGCTGCTGTATTATCTAGGCCTTGATGAAATCATCCTTGAACCATGATGTGTTTGCAATGGAGTTGGTCTTGTCTCCAATCACATTGGACATTGGCATATGTTAATGCTGGCAGCTAAGCACATATACACACATCAGAACTAACCAAACTGGAACCAGGCTTCGCATAGCAGACTTGCAGCTGTACAAAAAAGGAAGAATTCTATAGCAAAATTGCTCCAGACTCTGAAAAAGAAACACTCATAGCATATGCAAACCATGCAGTTCGAGGAATAAAGAATGTCAAGAGGAAAGAGCAGCAACCTCCTTTTTTAACATCTTTGCAAAATTGGGGAAGTTATGGCACCCTTATTATATTATACTAGGGATGGAGAATATTCTTTTAGCCCAAAAGTGAATCCTCTTGTGGGCAACCTTCATAGGTGGGCAGTGATGGGCAGAGCCAGAAGCAAAAGCAGACAGAATAGATCTGATTTTTATTTTTATACAGTAGGGAACATTGCAGCCAGTGTAAAAGTCAGTGGTTTCTGCATGTATACACAGTCACACTCGCACACTCGCACACTTCTCCATCCAGTCAAGCTCAAGCAAGGTGCAATATCACAGTTCAAGGACACATTCTAGCCTGGAAAAATCACTCAGAGAGGGTGCAGAGCAGGACAATTGCAGGAGGTGAGACATGAAAACAGCCCTTAAGCTTGAGCCCTTGAGCCTCATATTTGGCTCTTAAGCTTGAGGTTGCTTGCCCAAGTTGCCCCTGTAGTATAGGAATGAGAAATTATCAAGCTGGTTTCCAGTAGTGAATTAATATCCTGTGACATATGCCAGCCTTTTCCATCCCACTAACTCCAATAAAACACTAACAGACAATACATCCATATTCTGCAAACCCACTGTAACAAGAGGTCTAGCAACCTCCACATTTATTTATTTCAAGGTCACAAGGCACTTACAAGGTGCAATGCTTTGTGTGGCATAACACTAGCCGCCTTTTAGTAACATGATGGACTCCATCAGAAATGGTTCAAACCCTTTGATCCTAATAAGTTCTATTGGGGAACTGATCCTCACGAAGACTTCATATGTTTAGGAATTAATATACGAATGCAGGTTTAACATGTCTCAGATCAGGCTCACAGGGCTGATGTTGTCCTGTAGTCCTATGCTTTTGACACTTGCTAGGGATATAATTGTGTTTCTTCTAAAGCTGAAATCCTAATCCCATTTAACTGAGAATGAGCATCATTGAATTCAACAGGACTTACTTCCATGTAGGCATAGTTACAGTTGTGCTATTTGTGTACATCTCCCATAAACAGAAAAAACAAAGAGTTAATGTGACTCAGTTTAGTACATTTCAACCCCACTTAATAAAAAAAAGTCTCTCATTGGTTTACAGTCATAAAACAATTTTGCAGAACAGCAATTCCAGCACAACAAATATATATCACAGTCATCGATATTAAAATACAAATAACAGTCGATTACAAAGATTAAATTATCTTTTAGAGGAGAGGATAATTGGATGCTACTAAAATACAATGCTTTCTCATAAAAAGATAAGTAAAGCTGACACAAAACTTTAAAAGCTTTTAATCACTGACTGAAAATGTGCAGAACTGGAGCATAGGCAGCTCTCCCTCAGAATTGGTTCCAGAAAGCAAAACCCATAGAGCAGAAGAAGCCACTTGCCCCTCTTTCATAGGGACCTCACTCCCTGAAAGAGGGAACCTCTTCACAGATATTAATAAAGATTGATAATGTGTATTGGGACTCTCTCTCTCTCTCTCTCTCTGTGTGTGTGTGTGTGTGTGTGTGTGATAAAAGATAAAAAGCAAATTATACATAAGAATACATAGGTGCTTCTTCTCATGGAAAAGTGAATATGAATGAGAATGGACTACTGAATCAATGATCTCTACAAAATGATTAATTTTAGCCATTTGTCACATGGATGACTAACCTATCAGAACTTGTAAAGTGTCTTATTTCATGAATTTCTCACTGTTGAATCTGTTTAAACACCGCCTCTAAAACAACTCAAGGTGCACATGTGAAGAAAGCAAGAAAGAGCTTACTAGCATTTTAAGCAAAGAACCCCAGAATAAAGCAAAACAAACCAGAAAGCCACAATACACTGAGATGCTGCACTCAAAATGAATTTTACCCCTCCAGGAGGCAAGGAGCTCCATTTGCATATTCTCCGGTGCTGAAGAAATTGATGTTAAATATCTGTCCCTTATCGAAAAAGTGATACAATGCAGTCAGCCTTTTAACTAGCATCAAAGATAAGCTAAAGAAGCTTTCCCCTCTAAGTTCCAGCTTATAACATAAAATATTCTGGGGGGACTGTCCAAACTTCAATAGAAAGCAGTTGTCATTTCACTTTTGTTTAATTTTATTATCTGCAAAATTATGGGTGCCCACTGGCACCAAAACCCTATCTGTTTATTTAAGTATTCCAGGTAACAAAGAAATTAGGGTAGCAACAAGCTATCCTGCAACTAGGCCCACCGAGACCGTGACTCAAGCCAATATTGATTTTGAGCTGACTTCAATTATGCTGTATTGTGCTCCTGGGTACAGCATGTAAGTTAGTAAGGGACAATGATTACAAGGCTTTAATGTAGTGCATTTCCCCGCTGGAATTGAATTTGGGGTATTGGTCTCTTAAAATATCTATTTCAACTTCACTATCTGCATGAAGAGGATGAAGACACAAAACTGGGTGACTTCTGCAAGGTAAGAGACTGTCTCCATCAGTAGCAGAGATTTCCAACTCATGGAAGTAAGGGGGGCCGGAATGATCTCCACCTCCTGATGACACCATGGTCAAGGCTTGTGTATATGCACACATACATCAGTTCTTCTGGGCAATATCTCTAGTAGCAGAGGCAGTACAGTTTTCTAACCCCTAGCCTGTTCAACAGAGGAATGAAAGAACTGGTCTCAGAGAAAGTTTACGCTTTGGCCCAGTTCTCTTGTCCCAGTAATTATTTCAGGAATGGGGGGATCTTGACTGGGCTTAGCCCAGTAACATAGAGACCACAGGATTTATTCCTTAATGTTATTTTATTAAAAACCATGCTCATCCATTATGACTCAGTGGCAGGTCTATTCACAGTATCTAGATAACAAAAATATACACTTATTAATTTGGCTATTGCCCATCAATCTGTTCTATCCTTGCTCCATTTCCCACAGATGCATCTTGAACAAGCACAAAGCACCATATAACTTTCTTTCCCACGTGCCTAGGCTATAAAAATAAATTGGCACAATCCATTAGGGAGGGGTGGCGGGAATCCAAACACAACAATAAGGTAATGAAATCCATTACTAAAAAGTTGCATGATGTATGAAACTGTGTTTTTAACTAGCCTCTTATTCAATATGGAGATTGTGCAGACATTCCATTGACAAATTAACACCATTTCTCAGAGTAAGGGCAGACAAGGGATGCTAAATAAGGTTGAAACAACAAAAGCCTGGGAAGTCTCACATGCAGCTAGAAAGGCTTTTCCTCCCTTTCTGTAGCTGTAAATAACAAATGGCATTAATCATGCTAATATAGTACAATATTTGCTACTGCCTTGACATAGTCCATTTAAATATTCAAGAAGCTGTTATGTACTCCTGGACTCACAATGTATCAAGCTGTATTAGTTCTATTCAATTAAACAGTTGGTTGTCAGATGCACTTGGAACAAAAGCGGCTACTTCATCACTGAGGGACCTATCCTGATGATGCAAGAATTAGTACTGGTGTTTGCAAACTTACTATTATTATTATTAAGTTGACGTTGATGTAACCCTTTGTGCCATACACCAGACAGTGTGTTGTGTTTTGCAGCTACCAGACAAATGTTTTGTTTGTTCTGCTGAATCTTGTTATTATATGAATAAATATAACTTGAGCCAGGCTGCTTGGAACACTCATTCGGCTTTGCAACCAACAGCCTAGCCGAAGTGATGTCACTTGTTTATCTGCCAAACATCTAATCAATAAACTTCTGGGAAAGGCAGAAGCCAGACAGCATTGCACTTTCGACGGAAGATTAGCTGAGCTGAAATGTCTGACAGCTCCGTGTCAGCTTTTCCTGTTACAAAATGAAACATTATTCCACTCCCTTCACATCCTCCGAAGGAAATGAAAGAGATGTTAAACTGCCAGGCACTTAAGTCATAGCTATTCATTAGGCAAGTATTGGTATATTAAAAAAAAAACCCTGCAATTTTGCTTTCTTGGAAGAATCTGCAATGTTAGCTATTACCTAAAATCCATGTCATCCATATGCTTTTTCACTAGAAGGTCAAGTTCAATCATGATAGTTTCGCTATTATCTCTACACTGCTCTGTGTCAGTTCTGTGATCTTATTACCCCTGTCAAAGGATTCCCATTCTAGTTTTACTCAAAAAGTGCTAGTTACAGATAGGTAGCCGTGTTGGTCTGCCATAGTCAAAACAAAAAAAATTCCTTCCAGTAGCACCTTAAAGACCAACTAAGTTAGTTCTTGGTATGAGCTTTCGTGTGCATGCACACTTCTTCAGATACCAAAAAGTGCTGCGAGTGCAAAAGAATGGTGCCACCATGTGACGTCAGGTGTGGGGCATGAAGAGATGCAACTGTTGGGGATAAGGTACAATTGAAAGCCTGATTATGCACAGGCAAAGGAAAGGAAGCATCAGTTTTGCCACCCATCATCTGATGGGCAGTAGACTCAAAGCCTACTAGATCAGATGTGCTAAGGAGCTCACCGCAGGTAGGAGCAAAAAAAGAAAGTCTATAAGCCATCTGAGATTGGCCAACCTTGTTTCCATAGTTGCTTGATATACAATTACTTCTGCCATTTACTTTGACCATTCCTGACTTAGCTATATACTCATACACATATGCATACCACCCGTCGATCAAGGCTGTCTACAATTCTAAAATACTAAAATAAACAAGCAGTATAAAATGCAGAGCAATAGTCCTCTAATGGCAGCTGATGGTCTCCTGAGGAGCTCTGGGCATAGGTCCCTTACCTAGACTTTCCTGCTTCTGCCTATGCTCAGTGTTCAAGGTCTTAAGTAGCCCCAGGGAAGGTGGAGGAGAAGTTCCTAGGCTCCTCCTCCATTTAGACAATGGACATTTTGTATACTGCTTTAGACCATTTGTATACTGCTTAATCATAGTAATCTTTTACTGGTGTGCAGGGGATTCAGCACAATGAAACTCAACATGAGTTAAAGCTATACAATCAAAATTAAATTTAAAAGCCTGCTGGAATGATAATAAAAAGTCTTCAGTAACTTCAAGATGTTCAACAGCAAGAGGGACTGTCCATCCTCAACTGGAAGGGAGCTCAATAAAACTAGGCCCACAATATTGAACTCACAGCTCCTGGTATATTAGGGATGCCATCTTCTTCTCCTTCTTTGGTGAGTAAGATTGTTTTCCATGAACACAGTCTTAACAGTGAGTTGGTAAGTGACTGTGGAGGCCAGTTCTGGATCTACACGTCCTTCCACAGTGAGGACATATATTTCCAGGCAAGAGTTGATTACAGAGAGGGTTTGCTAAACGTGCCTTCCTCTTAGCATGTTTCTCGGTTTTGCCCTGAGTTTGTGCTTCTTCAAAGTCCACAACACCTTTGGTAATGACTGTTCTCCAATTGGAGCGCTCACAGGCCAGTGTTTCCCAGTTATCAGTGCTTAAACTACATTCTTAAAGATTTGCCTTGAGAGCATCTTTAAACCTCTTTTGTTGTTCACTGGTATTTCGCTTTCCATTCTCGAGTTGGGAATAGGGTTGCTATACCCAGTATTCGGCCCTTGTAAACAGCGTCTGGGTGGAAATCACTGTAATGTCCGTAAAAATCTGGATGTATGGCAGCCATATTGGAAGTGTAGATTTTGGAAAATTTCATTAAAAATAACTCGAAAACTCATGGGTTGGTTGTTGTTGTTTTTCGAGAATTTGTTTTTTTTAAAAAAAGCCCCCCAAAAGCTCTGAAATATGGCAACTCTATGGTAGATACGAGCTATGCAGAGATGATCCCTAAGGTATCCTGGACAGAAGTTGCTAAGGCCCATGTAAATTAATGTGAGAACCTTGAACTAGCCCAGTAGTAGCCAGTGCATGCTTTTGAGCACAGGAGTTGTGTGCTGGTGGTAGCCTGTCTCCATCAACTTTCTAGCTGCAGCATTTTCTATCAGCTGGAGTCTTCAGACCAGGCTGAAGAGTAGCCCTACATTGCGTGCATTGAAATAATGGTTATAAACACAGGACTAGAACTCAGGGAGATCTTGTTGTTCAAACAAGGGTCAGCTGGAAAATTAAGCCCTTTATACTGCTTTCTCTCCGGAAAGGTACAGTGGTAAGCCTGCATGGGTTAAGTGAGCCTCTCTAGTAGATGCTGAATCTCTTTAGATACCAACTCTTTGAATGGGATGGAGGGCAGGATGCATGCCAGTGCCTGTGCAGGAATACAGCATAACACTTCCTGTACACATACCTTTATAAATGTCTATCCAGGGAGTAAATATTGCTGAATCTTTGCTGCTGTTTTAGTAAGTACAATCAAATAATTTGCAAATTTTAACATTTCACTGCGTATGTTTAAGTTATAGGTCAGGAAAAACACTTACCTCATAACACACAACTATATACATAGTGATATATCTTAAAAATAAAGCTTCATTGTTTTAGGAGAGGATATCTTTTTATGTACAATAAAAAAGACACAAATTGAAGAATTCTGTTTTTGAAAGCTTCTCTGCAAAATGCTTTGCAGAATAATGGGACAGAAGTGTTTTATTTTTCAGATTTCCGCCATTATTCCCATTTTATCATATATTATTTTCCAGGTGCCTTTGTTTTGTGGAGAGAAGCATCAAGCTGCCAATCACGCAAAACATGTAGCCTAAAGTAATGTTGAGCATTAACTCTTTCAGGCCCTGATCCAACGGTGAATTGAAACCATCAGAAAATGTGCTGCAAACCCCACCTGAATAATTCCTCTTTTGAAATCAAACTGGTGCCTTCAAGGTATTCTTTTTGGCACCTGCTTAAAACATTTTTATTTAGACAAGCCTACCCAGATTCTTAGAAAGTTGAGGCAATTTTAATAAAGTTTATTTTGGAAACTGCTTTGATGTCTTTATACCGTCAAGCAGTGTATAAATTTTTACGAAATAAACAAATAGTTCTATCTGTGATAGAAGGAGCAGCTATCATAAAAGATGTCGCATTAACATTCCACTTTGGTTTTAAAAAGCTTTCACAAAAAATGGCAAGTCTCTCCACCAACAGGATCAAGTGCATTTTCGTGGGCAAAAGTCCCTTTCCTTAGTACAGGGCTTCCAAACTGGGGGTATCATTTTGTGTAGTATTGATGTAGCTTCAACTCAATTCAGATTTGTGGTTCCCTACTTTTCTGTGTTGAGCAATCTCAGACATGACGCTCTTGGAATACAACTTTGTTGCCATCTTGGTTTTCTTAGGTGTTATGACCTTGATAGACGTCTCAAGAAGTCTTATTGAAATAAGCCAAGATCTTGAGGTGTGAGCAGTCTGAGCCAAACTATTTGAAAAGCTACTAGTTTATTTGAGCTTCTACCCAATTTGGGGGAGAGGAAGAAAACATGTAACTCTTTTTGCTTCACTCATTGTTGTTTCATCTGGCCCAACTCAAGTAATACCCTGCCCCATAAATTTGCAATACATTTATGTAAAGCTGTAGAGAAAAGAACATATGCCACCCAGCAGAGGAGGCAGAAAGTGTAGCAAAAATTTACCATCCATAATCAGCATGCTACTCTCATTTACATGTTGGATAGAGTTGTCTGCCCAGCCACACTTCGGGCAAGATGAGGAGATGACCTTCTTGATAGAGCAGACTGGACTGTCCTGGAACAGCAATGCAGGCAGGGTGCCCTTAGGGAGGAGGAAGGTCACCCATTGCAGGAGATGATCCCCTGGAGGAACATGTCACACAGAAGAAAGACTACCAGGAGTCAGGCTGTGTCACCAAAGCTACAAAATTGATTCCATGCCCTACTTCAGACACTGATTATGGGCCAGAGGAGCTATGACAACAATTGCAGACCTCAGAACACACTGAGGTGGCTGTGCAAAGTACAGTACAGAACAAGTGTTGCCTCTCCTCAGAGGAGGAAGAGATGTGTGGTGGTGGTGGTAGGAGACTCCATAGTAAGGGGGACTGAGGCAGCAGTGTGTGAAGGGAACAGGAGATGTGCTGTCTTCCAGGTGCAATGATTCACAATATGACTCAGACATTCAAGCTGGAAGATATTTCCTGAGGGGGAGGCCTGAACCAGAACCTTATGTAAGAAAAAATATCTCATAGACTCTGAAACAAAGTCTGGGTGCAAACTCATAGGTTACTTATACATTGGATATAAATCTTAAGTTGAGATGCCTTTGCATTATCAATTGTTGAAAGGAAAATATGCAGCTTGGTCTTATATTTCTGTTGTCTGCTTGGTTTCTTCACACAGTTACTACTAAACTAAGTAAATTTTACTAAGTAGGGCTTCAAAGAGAGACATTTTGTTGTCTTTCATCAGAAAGGTGGTGGCATGAACTTTGCAAGTATGCTCGCCAGGTGCCTACTCTGATGTCATTTTGACACTAGGCAATGCCTTTTTTATTTGTTCAGGCTTTTTAATTCAATTTTATCATGGTTGAGTTTGTTCTTTTTATGCTGCTCATATTGATTTTACTGTTTTTAGTATATTTTCTATGTTCCTAATTTGCAGGCTTTGAATTTGTTATACTGCATTTTGAAATTTTGCAAACCGTGCTTGGAATGCCATTACGTTGTAAACCTCTAAAATTGTGTGTGTGTGTGTGTGTGTGTGTGTATTCATGAGAGGAAGAGGAAGAAATTTTTTTACTGCCACATTCCCATGGTGAGGCTTTTCTGTAAATGCATCCTAACATGATCAATTTTTATATAATCAGGCATAAAGAATGATCCCAAACTGTTTCAGAATCTATCTACAAGGGGAAAGGGAACATTAACATGAAACCTTCACCACAGGAAAATGATAAGAAAAAAGACATTGGACAGCATCCAAAGAAAAGAGATGCCTGTGTGACTGAGAACCATATGTGCAGCTAAAACCATAAGTTCCCAGTGATAGAACAGCTCAAAGATGTGCCAAGTAATCAGGAAACAGTAAGATAATGGACAAGAACCATGTGAGGCTCCCAGGATCCTTTGCAAAGGCAAGTCCTCAGGTGGTCATTAAGATCAGCCCATCAGATACTCTACTGAGTACAGAATTCCCTTTAATTACCCGCTGCCACCACCTATTGAATTTATATTGTTAACTCAAGTACATTTTTTTTTTTCAAAATTGCAGTGTGATATATGTTTTCCACCCAGAATCTACACAGAACACCATGCACACAGCAGGCTCAGTCCTTCCATGAGGCTAAGTGAGGTAGCTTCCTCAGACAGCAAATTCATGGTGGCAGGAAGTGGCTAAGATGTCGTGCTGTGTGGTTTGTCCTGCAGCCCCGCAGGTAGCTTGCTGCCCTAGGGGGCAGTGGGAGACTTTGCTTCAACACCAGGGCTGAAGTAAGATTCAACTACCAGCCTAGTCAGATTTTGTGCATGGAACAGTGAATGCAACATCATGTCCTTTGTCTCAGGCAGGAAAATGGCTTGGGCTGCTCCTGACATGAAGTTAAACCATAAGCATATATTGAGCTAAGGAATATGGGTGTTCACATTATTTTTTTTCAGGAGAAAAAAATAAATATGTATATTTTCCAGAAGTAGATAAATAAACATGTGTATCTAGCATTAGAGAACAAGTTTACTGGCTCTGGAAGATTGGGTGACTGGGGAATTTTCCAAATTAAGAAATGGTCTATGAAGCATTTCTTTTGAAAATATTATTGTCGCTAAGGCAGTGAAACAGCTAAAAGACCCCTCTCAATGAGGAGCATAAATATTAGTAGTTAGGCTCATAGAATGTTAGATCTGAATCTTTAAAAAATATAATAAATAAATATTGTAGAATACAGAATATATCTAGAAAAGCCTAAACCTACCTGGCAAGGAAGACTTCTGGAAGATTTGTCAGCTGTGATGCTACTCTCTATTTCAATGAATTAAATTCATTAGTCTAGCAGTACAAACTATATTTCATTTGGTAATCTATTTCAGTATTATGCCCCTCCCCCAGATAAATCTACCTCAAATAGCTGGTTGCTCTTTTATCATTGCCTGTACAGATATATGCAGGTATGCCAAAGATTCAGGAGTGACTTAAATCAAAGATGGCCAATAGGAAGTACTGCTGTATCAAAGAGTAACTGCATTCTAACAATGGTGGTGGTCTTAACAGCTTGACTTGCCATCCTAATGCAGAGTGCAATTATTCATCTGGCAATTGGACTGTTCTACAGCATCACATTCTGTAACTGTAACTTTTCATCTTCCAGAATTTTAAATGCAAAGCTTATTTTTACCTTTCTGCATTGCTGTATAATTAAAAAAGAAATTATTCTTCTTGGTTAAAAAGAAACAAAACTATTTTAGAAAAGCAATTCATCAGAACATATAATAATCAGAATGAAAAGCGGCAATCATTCATATTGTTCTGCTCTTTCCATAAATAGGGGTAGGGAGAATGGTTACTTTTAAGTTGACTGTAATGAAGGTGCATCCAAGATGGAATCCATAAATCTGAAAAGATGAGTGCAATCCAGTTTCTATACAGAAATATGGAGAAATATTGATACAGTTTTGTGGTTTCTACACTAACATTGCAGTGTGTAACATTTGCCACCTAGGTGGGTCATAAGGAAAGGGTTAAATGAGTGTGGCGTGATTGGCCAGTGGGAACCCAAGGGGAGAAGTCAGAGTTAGGGTTGGAGTGGTGTGGTGTGGAAGTCAGTTGAGAGTTGGGAGTTGGAGAAGGAAGAGGGAGGATAAGTCTGTGGGGTGGTCAAGTTTTGTTGTGAGAGAGTGAGAGGAACTGTTAGGTGGAGTCAGATAGATAGTTGGGATAATCAGTTTGAAGTTGTTAGGAACGTATAGGACAGTAAAGAAACTAAGATTAAGAAACTGACAAGAAAAATTAATTGAAACCTTAAACTTGTTCATGCTTATAAAAATAAACTTGATTATTAGTTAATGTTAACAACTGTCTGGACTCTGTGTGTACCTGAGAGAAACGGGTTGGTGGCAGTGGCAAAGTAATCATAATGGTGGCACAGGGATCAATAGACCATCAAATGTCCAGGGACCCTGTGTGATCGCCACATCCAATGATGGGGAACTTAGGACCCTCTAGTTGTTGGTGGTCTCCAGGTCATGCCACTTCTGGCCAGCAAGGCCAATGATGAGGACTGATGAAAGTATTTAGAAGCATGGCATTTGCTGCCGCTCAGCCAGGTATTATCCCTATAGGTTGAGACCATGCGGTGGCAAGTCTATAGACTATTTCCTGTGTTCTTGAACCACATGACATCTCAGTTAGAATAGTTAACAAATTAGAGAGGCTGTGACATGCTTGTAACTGGTTGCTCCTATGTTCTTGTAAAGATTATGGATTTATAGCTCCTAAAATGTTTGCCCAGGTCTGTGTTAGTTTTATTTATGTACTGAATATCCTGGGCATTTACCTCCAATGATGTTTGATGCTTTAAAAAGCATACTCAACTTGCACAGCACTTAATGTTCTGCCATAGGAAGTAAAAATCTATTTATATCCTCCTCTTGCCAAGAGGTATTAAAAAAAAGTGGGGCATTACTTAAGTAGGGCTACTCAATCAGTCCTTATCTATTTTATGGTGTTTATCTCACTAAGGAATAATTGAACACATCAGAAGATGACAAAATGAGCTAATTTTATCAAATGGTTAGTTGTAAATTATTTTTTTAGACTTTCAGCCATGCTTAATTTCTGTTTCATCCTAGAAAAGAACCCAGGAAATGTCTTTTTTATGACTTAACTATTGTAGCATTTGTACTGCAAATTACTTCACAAGGTACAAGTGTTAGAGCATGATGAAAAATAGGTAGTATGAAGTATTATCCTTTTTTTCTTTTTAGAACATTAATATTGGAGTCATCAAATTCACCTTACGAATTTATAGGAGTTAAAAGAAGCAATAGAGAAAAACATAATCATGGTCCAATCTACAAACCAGCTAAGTAATTGAATTGCATGAGAACTAGTTTCAGGGCAAATAAATGGGCTTAAATACAAGTATATCAGCTTAAAAGACTTGTAGGCTGAGTTGTTGATCATTAAATTTAATGAATCAGGGGTTATAGGTCACGGGCAGAACACATGTTTTGAATGCAAAAGGTCCTTGGCATCTCCAGGTAGATCTGCAAATATACCTTTCTGAAACCTTAGAGTCAATGCCAGTCGGTGTAGGCAGACAATGTTGAGCTTGGTGAACCAATGATCTGACTCGATATATTGTAGCTTCCTATGTTCCATAATTCAGCAGTCATTATTTTAAGCTAGAGGCAGATCTACCAGAACAGACAGGTGGAAAGGACAGAGGGGTAGGGCGGTACACACGTTCCCAGTACCTTTTCTGTCTCCATCCTTCCAGCTTCCTATCCATCATTGTGTTTTTATGTGCAATGTATCTCAAATTCTGGCAGTGAAACAGCAACTGGATCTTCAGTGACATGTATCAAAAATGGACTTGTGTAAGGAAGAAACAGTGGTCCCCCACCTCCACAGCATAAACTATTGATGAAGGATAAAGAATTACTTTGGCAAGCAAAACAAATGGATATATCAGCAATTCACAAAACAAGAAAATAAATACTGTATTAGAAGCAATGGGCACAGTGGTTTGCTATTGTTTCTCTTTTAATAGGCATTCTCTTTTAACTTGTGATATGTTTGACCCTGTCCTGGGTGCAGATAAAAGCCTGCAAGGTAAAGCACTCAGGCTTGGAACATAATTATGATTTCCTTCCAATTTTAAGGGCAAGAATATCATAAAAAGTGAGCATACCATTGAGATTATAAATCATTTTTGAAACATAAAAATCAGTGAAGCTCTACAGAGAATGTTTACAAAAGTGTTCTATAAAGCAGGAATAGGGAGGTGGAACAAACAGATGAAGATTAAGTAGTTGCTATCAACCAACTACACATGCAGGAAAATTGCAAAGTAATGGTGTCTGTCTTTTCTGCTGACAGGAGCAAGAAAACAGAGGCCTTTCCATGTTAATTTGTTAAGAAAAGAGGATACGGACAGTTTTAAATTTTCTGGGGGCATTTGCACCTAGCAGCTTCTTCTGCCTCCATTTGTTTGCTGTAGCCCACATTCATGCCTATCAAAGTGTCCTCAGGAAAGACAGGTATATGCTTTTCATGGGACATACCCCACCCGCATTGTGGGAAGCCTACTATCAACCAAGGGAGATCCTATTATGGGCTGAATGAAGCAGTCTCCATCTCTGAGCTGCACTGATCAAAATCACTGTATCTGAACTTCTGAGCGAGTCATCATCATTTTGTGCTGTGATTGTGTGTCTCATCCCCTAATAAATATGCTTGCCAGAACTATAGAGGAAAATGGGGAGTTATGCTGGTGATTTTGCTGAATTGTTCCTCCCAATGAGTTCATTCAAGATCTGAACTACATTATGACATCTGCAGTGCCAATTGTGAGGGTAACGTAATCACAGCAGAAGATGAGATGCCTTCAGCATATAGTGGCAATCAGTGCAGCATACAAATACGCCAGATAGCAATCTGTCATTTTTTACTAAACTACTGTATCATCTAAAACTTGTTGTGGCTGTGGTAGTTCTTCCTATAGTAGGGGAAAAACCTACCCGCATATATAACTTATTTAAATATAGGCAACACACATATAGAAAAGAACTAGTGTGTGAATCTGAATTCAACATGTCAGGGCTGGAGTCAGACACACATCGCCATGAAAGATGCATGGCTAACATTCAATTTTTTTGCTGCTGCAACACACTGTTGAGTCCTGTTAAGCTTGTGGTCTATTAAGACTCCTAGATACTTTTTACATGTAGTACTGGCAATCCAGGTGTCCCCCATCATATATTGGTGTAGTTTGTGCCCTGTTCTCCAATTTGTTAAGGTCATCTTGAATCCCTAATGTCTTGTGGCATTAGCTACCCCTCCCAGTTTGTTGTCATCTGCAAATTTGATGAGCATCCCCTCAATTCCTTCATCCAAGTTGTTTATAAAGACATTGAACAACAACGGGCTCAGGACAGAACCCTGAGCACCCCACTTGTCACTGTTTTCCAGGATGACGAGGAACTGTTAATGAACACTCTTTTATTTCAGTTTAGTCAACCAACTACAAATCCACCTAACAGTTACCTCATCCAGCCCACATTTTACCAGTTTTTCTACAAGAATATCATGGGGGACTTTTCCAAAAGATTTACTGAAATCCAGATCTGCTATGCCCACAGCATTCCACAGATCCACCAAGCTTGCAACTCTATCAAAAAAGGAAATGAGATTTGTCTGTCATGACTTGTTTTTGAGAAACCCATGCTGGGTCTTAGTAATCACAGCATCCTTTTCTAAGTGCTCACAGACTGTTTAATTATCTTTTCTAGGACCTTTCCTGATATCGTCATCAAGCCAAACAGTCAGTAGTTACCTGGCTCTTCTTTTTTCCTCCTTCTTGAAGATGGGGACATTCCCCCCCCCCCCGTCTGCAAAAATTCTATAATAATTCTTAAAGATGATAGACAGCAAGCTCCTTTAGTCCCCTTGGATGCAGCTCATCAGATCCTGGAGATGCCTTCATTTAAAGTAGCTATGTGTTCCCTTGCCAACTTTTTTCCTGCCTTGGGCTGCAGCTCCCTCCTTGCATCAGTTATTCTGTTTCATAAGGTTGGACACTGCTTTCCTTTTGAGTAAAGACAGAGGCAAAGTAGATGTTGAACAGGTAAGGGACACAGGTGGCGCTGTGGTCTAAACCACTGAGCCTCTTGGGCTTGCTGATCGGAAGGTCGCAGTTTGAATCCCCACAATGGGGTGAGTTCCCGTTGCTCTGTCCCAGCTCCTGCCTACCTAGCAGTTCAAAAGCATTCCAGTGCAAGTTGATAAATAGGTACCACTGCGGTGGGAAGGTAAATGGCGTTTCCATGTACTCGTCAAGGTGCTCCGTGTACCAGTAGAGGTTTAGTCATGCTGGCCACATGATCCAGAAAACTGTCTGTGGGCAAATGCCTGCTCCCTCAGCCTGAAAGCAACATGAGCGCCACAACCCTATAGTCACCTTTGACCGGACATAACCGTCCAGGGGTCCTTTGCCTTTATCTTTTACCGATGTTGAACAGTTCCATCGTCTCTCTGTCATCCAGTAATATTTTTCCATCTTCTCCACACAGAGGACCTACTACTTGCTTGTTCTTATTTTGAATGTAGCCAAAGAAACATCATCGTCATCATCATCATCATCATCATCATTATTATTATTACAGTGGTACCTCGAGTATCAAACGTTGTAGGTTACAAATTCTGCTAACCTGAAAGAGTTACCTCAGGTTGAGAACTTTGCCCCCAGGATGAGAACGGAAATCGTGTGCCGGCGGTGCAGCAGCAACAAGGGGCCCCATTAGCGAAGCATGCCTCTAGTTAAGAACAGTTTCAGGTTAAGAACGGACTTCGGGAATGAATTAAGTTTGAAAGTAGAGGTACCACTGTATTAGCCTCTCTTGGAAGCCTGCACTCATTCTGAGCTTGGGCCTGTATGAGACACATAAGGCTCTATAGGTCAAAAACAGCACTTTGAATTGAGCCTGGAAACTAATTGGTAGCCAATGCTGTGATGCCATGATTGGTTTCATAGACTTCAACGATCTTGCCCTGGTCAGCAATCTGGCTGCTGAATTCTGCCCCAGGTGCAGTTTTCAAACCATCTTCAACTGCTGCCCCACATACAATGCATTGTAGTAATCTAGACTAGAGGTACCGGTAATATCTGTGGTCTGGGGGTAACTGATGGAGGGAGGAGCCTGGCTTCACATGAATCTCGTTCTTACCTTCACTATTACAGGCTGACATAATGATTGCTACCAGGTTATGGGGAAAGGTTTCTCTAAAGGTAGAAAACTTGGCAACTGTTGACCTTGACCATCTAGAATAGTTGAGAGAGAACTAATATATATCTTATGTGTTGCATTATAATGTTTGTAAACCAAAGCAAAATAGAGGAGCTGGGTAGCTGGGGAGAGTGTGTTACCAAAACCATGAAGAATGGCTATGTTGCAACTGAGCAGGAAGAAGATAAAGTGCAGCAGCAAGTCCCATTTCAACATGGATGTCAATCGGAACCTCTCACAAATATGTGTGGCAACCCTGAGAAATATTAGAGAGCTAGACACCATGAAAGAACTGAGGTCACACTGGTTAACTTGCTTCCATTGCGTGATTCAAGGCCTTGCTGAGTTGGTAATTGTAGGGAATTAGTCAGCTGTGATGCTCTGATGATTTGAGGCTGGGTAGAAAAGATAAGATTCCTGGGAGGCTGCCATGTGTCCATTGAGACTGCTCACTGCACCCTGAGTCTGAATAGCCCTTCTTTATTTTTTTAACAGGCAAGAGGAATAGTCAGCACCCTATTGTCCTCCTGGGTGGAAATAGGCTTTGAATACCACCGTACATGCCACTTGGTTGCCTCAGAGAGCAGAGTTTTTAAGCCTTCCCTTTCTATTCCACTGTGTTATTTTATCTTTTGGGATCCCCCTTCATGCAGAGCCTTTGGAACGGCTTTGCTTACTCGTCAGTCACATTGCGTGTTCGGTTCCAGCGGGAGATACTGAAGGCCACTTCACAGCTTTTGTCTGGATTGTTGGGGCATTTGCAGCCTGAAAATGCATTGTGACCGCATTCACGTTGTGCATTTAAAGCACTATGATACCTATTCCCCTCACACAGCGACAATTTCCAGAGTAGTTTAACCGTCAATCCCTCTTTCCAAGGGAATTCCGGGAATTGTAGCTCTGGGAGAGGAATAGGGGTTGCCTAACAACTCTCAGTATCCTTAAAAAACTCTCAGAATTATTTAGGGGAAACCATGACTGCTTAAAGTGGTATCATAGTACTTTAAATGTATGGTGTGGATGTGACCTAAATCTACCAACTACAGTCAACTCAGATTTATATATTGATTCAGGCACAATTAAAGAGACTAAGTTGGATCCAAGCGCCCAAGATCAGTGTGCTGTTCAGAGATAGAGTACTACCAGAACTATCACAAGATGGCTGAGAGCTTTTTTTTTTCAGTACAAGAAAGACATTCCCTCTTGGGCCACATTCTGGGGGCTGCATGCTAGTGTTTGGTGTGGCCATAGACAAGAGCAACAGATGTGACTCTTAGCTTTGTGGGTTACAATCCAGCCACGCAAAGTCAGAGTTTGCTTTCCACATACACATCTCTGCATCCTGGCAATTAGAGGTGCTACCACCTTTCAAGAACATTGTCACGGACCTGCTGGGTGCAGAGAAGTGGAGGGAGGCATCAACATATGAGGTTCTGTTGTGTTTGCAGATGTCCTCTCGTCACTTAGCTCCTGCAGAGCTGGCATTCCATAAAAACATCAGCAGAATGATCAACTTCATGAAAAACAAATCGTGTGTTTTATAAAGAAGGAATGGGAAAGTGTTGGAGAAAGCTGGAATAAATAGCCTGGAGAAAGCAGATGGTGTGGTGGCTGCGATGGCCCATCAGAAATGTATCATTTCAGCTGGAATACAAACAAAGATGTCTCAGTGTTCCTAATACTAATAAAAGGCAACTCTCATTCGGAAAAAAAACTATCCATGCTTTATTGTTGTTTTCTCAGGCTCCTTTGATTTTATTTAACAATTACGAATGACCAAATTGTGTTAAATGAGCTTAGTCATATTACTAATATTTTGTTTAGTAACTGTAGCATTTAGCAGCTGGTGGGACAAAAGAAAACAAAACAGTATTTTGCTCACAATTGGAATAATTAGCACAAAAATATGTAACCAAAACCTAAATATTTTTATGAGTTTGTGGGTACTAAAAGGTAAAGGGACCCCTCACAGTTAAGTCCAGTCATGAACAACTCTGGGGTTGTGGTGCTCATCTCGCTTCACTGGCCGAGGAAGCCAATGTTTGTCCGCAGAAAGTTTTTCTGGGTCATGTGGCGAGCATGACTAAGCTGCTTCTGGCACAACGGAACACTGACACCAGAGCAGCGCATGGAAACACCGTTTACCTTCCCGCCAGAGCAGTACATATTTATCTACTTGCACTTTTGGCGTGCTTTCAAACTGCTAGGTTGACAGGAGCTGGGACCGAACAAGGGAGCTCACCTCGTCGGGGAGGTTCAAATCGCCAACCTTCCGATCGGCAAGCCCTAGGCTCAGTGGTTTAGACCACAGCACCATCCCTTCTAAATTCCTGGAACCAATAAGTGTTAGAATTTAATAAATGTAATTAAAGGCTTCTAATTCTAAGAAATCGCCAGACCACTATAGCCAAAGTGTTAGAATCTAATTAAGGCTGTGTGTTAGACCGCTCTAATCCTTGGATCAATAAGTGTTGAGAGCTAATTAAGACAGACTAGTTTTCTGATGAGATTATCATGTGAAGTGATGGATCATTAAGAAGACAAAGGACCAAAGAGTCAAGGTGTGAGATGGCAAATAGATGGGATCCCTCCCTCAAGAGATAAGGTTGGGGTTTACAGAGCTGGAAGCAATGTGAGTTAAAAGCTTAGGATAGAGGCAGGAGAGTCAGAGCAACATTAGAGAGCAATGGTTGAGGTCTGTGGAATCCAAGGCTGGGCCTATCTATGGGAAAAGTGAACCCGCTTTGGGTGTTGATGCTGTGAACTCCTCCATCATAGGCTCAGGTTGTATATGTATGTAAATAAACCATATAGCGTAAAAATAAAGTCTCTTCTGTGCCTCATTTCCAAAAGGAAACACAGACCCTGGATAAGCACCTTGAACCCCAAGAATCTAGCACCACTCGGAGATTGAGGTAGTGTACAACAATACATTTACCTTGTTGAAATCAAAGGCTTTCTGTTGTGAACAGGTTCCTTTTGGATCTGATATTTGTTGTTTTACACTAGTCGTTTCTGAAATGTTAAAGCAGGATATCCCATTGCAAACAAATTAATCAGGGGTTGGGAAGCCTTCTTCATTATTTAGGTTTATTATTATTATTAAATTGATACCCTTGGGAAAAGGAGGAGAGAACCCAGAGGGCCACATATGAAAAACCCGAGGCTCCCAGCTCTGTTGTAAAACAAAAATGACAATGCCTCTTGGTCAGACAGGTCCAAGGTCCAGGGTCCTAACAGAAGACCACTAGGAACTTTCCAGGGTGTTTCAAGCCAAAGAAATTAACCACAGTGTTCACACATGAATGTTGTTCCCACTGCCTCTCATATTTGCTGTTGACCGCATACTCCTTAACATGTACCAGTGGGAAGGAATCTCCCAGCTGGAGAGAAGATACAGTTACTGCAGACTGTAATGGTGGCAAAGAGGCGACTTCTTCAGTGCTTGAAGATGGGGGAATGGCTCAGCAGTCCATCACTGGACAGAAGAATACTCACTCTTGCACAGCGTAACAGAGACGATAGCAGCTTGATGCCCACTTAGCCACACTGCGGAGAGCCAGTGGGGAGAGGCAGCTCCCCCTTCCTCTGGTGTGACATAGCATCTGAACAGCTGGATTCTACCCAAGCAGAAATGTTCATTTTGCTCATTTGTGCAAATGATTTACTTGCGATAGCTCCACATTCTTTTAGAAATGATTAAATATTAAATCAAGGGGATCAATACCCATCATGGGACTACACTAGCCCTGTCTGAACTTTAATCTATTGCCTCAGAAAATGCTTAGGAAAGCAAGTAAACAAGCACACAGAAATCCACATCTCCTGAATGTCAGGAGGTTAATGCCACAGCTTTTATCCTCAAAGCAATTCACTATTATAAATGAACCATCTCAGTCCAGCCTGCATTTGGACCACTGCATTATATTTTGATTTTGAAGTTGCAATACCTGTCATTATGGGGAATCTGGTCTGCATCTGTGCTAATTTCTAAGGTTTGGCCAACTTGACACTGGTAGCTCCCATTTTTAAAAGTGCAAAACAGCATTTTGGAGGGTGAGTGAAATATACTCGGAGTCGAGTGTGAATTTCATGCTCTTTAATCAGCTCATAGTAGCAATGAATGAAGCTTTCCCCAAAACATGTAGCTATATATACATTATTTACACAATGGGCCCCGCGTGATTGACTAATTCCGGGCTGCTCCTGTAGGCCAATCAGGTTGCAGATTGGGTGGCTTCTGCGGACCAATCAGACCTGCATTCTGGATCCTATTGTTCTAGGATTCGGCTCAGTACATAACAGCGAGCAATGCAGGCAGGTTCAGCTGCCCATTCCCTAGTCAACAACTAGAGTGAAGAGCAAGTGTGGTGCAGTGGTTTGAGTGTTGAACTCAAATGGTTCAAATTCTTATTGGTTCAAATGCCTACTGCATCTTCCCAGTGCCTGGGTGTACCAAGTTCTAATTTCAACCTGCAGAAGCAAATATTCACAAATCTGCATAAAATGTTTTGTGCTAATGTATATGTACAGATGCAAATTTAGTAGTATTAACTAAAATGTAAATAGAAATGCAATACCTGAAGGAACGTCTCCATCCCCATCATTCATCCTGAGGTCCAGCTCAGAGGGCCTTCTGGCAGTTCCCTCACTGCGAGAAGTGAAGTTACAGGGAACCAGGCAGAGGGCCTTCTCGGTAGTGGTGCCTCCCTGTGGAACGCCCTCCCATCAGATGTCAAGGAGATAAACAACTATCTGACTTTTAGAAGACATCTGAAGGCAGCACTATTTAAGGAAGTTTTTAATGTTTGGTGTTTTATTGTGCTTTTAATTATATTGTGAGCCAGCCAGAGTGGCTGGTGAAACCCAGCCAGATGGGTGGGGTATAAATTATTCTTATTCTTATTAGTGCTTTTTTCTTTAAAAATGTTTAGGGGTGCTCTCATTTTCCTATTCATATTGAAATACTGCCCCTCAATGAGGCCAAACGTAGATTAACAAAATGTTTAGGGGTATGTGCACCCCTGCATCTCCCCAGAAAAAAGCACTGATGATGATGACGATCATCATCATCATCATTATACATCTCACCATTGCAGGGCAGACCATGACTAAGTGCCAGGTGGGCCTGTCTGCTCATTCCTGGTTATTTCTGTTGATGGGCAATCTAAAGACCCCTTCTCACCTTTCTTGTGGGCCTTCATCTTTAAACCAGACTTGGACCAGGCAACCATCCAAATAGAGGATGCCTTCGCATAGAGTACTAACAGAGGAATGTTCTTTGTAAAGTAGAACATACGGGGACCCTGCCCTGACTACATGTATTGCCTGGCTGAATAACACCACACATATAAATGACATCCCTCCCTCCCACCCAAAAAAATAAATCCTGGGAACTATAGTTTGTTAAAGGTGTTGAGATGTGTAGCTCTGTGTGAAGTAAACTGCTGTTCTCAGGATTCTTGGGGAGGTGGGCACAGATTTGCTTCAAATGTACGGTGCGCAGGCAGCCAATGTGAGTCGTATCCTGGCTATTCAGGCAACAAGAATTTCAGAGTTCACTGGTAGCATTTCTATTCTCTAGATAGAAGATGGGAGAAAGGTGTGTGTAACAGATGTTATGTAGCTCCTCCACACTCAACAGGGCAGCATATTTCATTGTTTGTGTTTGGCACAAAATTACAGTACGTCTAGTAAAGCAGAGGCATATAGCTGTGCATCCAATATACTGCTTCTTCTCTGCTTCTGATACCCTGAGCTTGTCGCATGATAGGACAGATGGGAACCTTATTTAAATTTAGAAAGCGTGAATGCCACATGCTGAGCTAGACAGAACAATTGAGGCTGGTTTCCTTCACATGAATTTTATTTAATGCCGGATTCAATTTAGAAAACTTTCGGGATGGCACAAGCGCTTGATGGGAAATGCTCGGAAATACCTACATTTCTCAACAGAAGGAATGCCCGATGCCTGGCTTGTACTATTAAGACTGTGTGAAAATGTGGCCAGAGGAAATCACATTTCCCAAGCAGTTGTCCGAAAAGACATTAGCATTCTGTTATTTATTGGTGTCATTATGAAAGTCCTGCACCATCCCCAATGCGGGGAGGGGGGGTGAATCTGTCATGGTTGCCAAGAAAAAAAAGGGGGCGGGAGGATTATCCTTGAAAGCAATCAAAGGATAGAATAGTTTTTACCAACTCGTCACTGAAGTTGCCATGGGCACCAGCTAAGAGGCTGGGTTTAAATGTCAGATTTCCCCTGCTTTGCTGTCCCTTTTTGCCATTCACCACTGTGGTATCATTTGATTATTTTTCTCTCCTTTGTTTTGGTCATTGTTTAGAATTCACCCAAATTCTGCTTTCTTTTCATGTCTGCATCATTTCAGTTTCCTTTAATGCTTATTTCTGGAGGAAAGAATTCTGTTTCTTAGCAAATGCGCATCATTCATCACATTTCCCTTTCATTCAAAAGAAATATATAAAATAAAATGGGGAGAAGCATGGCAAAACACTATTAAAGAGCCTTTGGAAACCATGGGCATATTAATATTTAGCCAGACCAACACCACCCCTATGTGCACACTTTTAAAAAAAGGCCCTCTCTTTCCATTTAAAAGAATTGCGAAGATATGAGCTAAACATGCTAAGTGCTAAACAAGTGGAGGCGTTCCAGTCATCATTGCTCTGCCTCCATGTTTCAGAGCATATGGTAGATTTCACTACTGACTTGCTAAAATGCATTTTCTGCAGAGGAGGGAATAGAAAAAAGGAAATGGCCTGTGCGTCTGCGGCAATATCTTGGCAGGGCGTGGGAAGCCAAATCCTCAACATTTCTGTCGGGTAGCTAAACGGCACATCAATTGAATTAATGTATCTGTTAAATCAGGATAAAAAGGTTAGACGAAACAGTTTGCAGAGAATACTTTCCCCCTCTTTGCTATCCCTCTCTCCTGCCTACCCACCCCCAATCCATTAGCTCTACTAAGCTGGCATGAGACGAGTGGGACCCGTTTCAGTTTTGATTTGGGTGGGGAGGGAGGTCTAGTGTGCCTGTGTAGAAAAAACAAAAACAAAATCAAAAGAGAGCTCAGCTTGATTAAAAGAAAGAAAAGAGATGGGGGAGGGATGAATTTTTGCATTTGTGTTTTCGGTTTTCTTGTTAATACCGTTACCATGTAAATGAACACTAATGGCCTATAAAGTGAACAGCCTATGAATGGGTGAGAAGTTCACACCTCCTTTGACACAATTGCTCCAGACTGTCTGGCTTCAGGCTGAGTAGGGCCACTGCACATTCATTTATGCCACTAAACATAATCTTTGCATGTGAACAAGTAAACTTCCTGGAGGAGCAAAACAACAGCTTGACATTGCAGAGTTCGGCACTCGGATGCACACACAAAACAGCCGTATGGTCTTCATGGCTTTTATTTCCTTCTTTCTTTTGGAGAACATAGGTGAAATCCAAAGAATCAAGTAGACATTAAAATGCAAGTGAATCCCATTCCAGCTCTGCTGGAACCATGTATTGGGATAAAAACTCCGGACTTTAGGGGCCCTCAGATTCATTGCTGTTGGAATCCAAGGCTGTGACTATGGAAGAAGCAATGTGATGCTGGGAGCCCCTCCATCCTAGGCTCAGGTTGTATATATGTGTAAATAAGCCATATATCCTAAATACACTGTCTTCACTGTGCCATGGCATCCATGGGCATCAAATTAGAGTATAGGATTGTCATTGGTGTTAAATGCTGGCTCCAATGAAACAAGCAGCCATTTCTTCCAACCATTTTCAAACTTCTTGTTATCATTAATCCATAGTCCACAAACCATTAGTCCATTAATCCATAATCTATATCATGAATCCATAATCCATAGATTTCTGATCCTGTTCCCTGCAACAGTATTGTTTACTATTTGTCATATGATTTGCTGTTTATTCTAAAACCTTTACCACAGTACAGCCGTCCCATTTTGCTGATCTCGTTTGAACATTAGCTCTGCAAGGTAGGTCACTTCATCACCCTATTATAAAAATTGCTGAGAATCAGGGAGGAGATGTACAGCAGTGGGGAAAGGAAAGAAGGAGCTGAACCCAGCTCAAAGTGAAGCGTCTATCCCCCAAACCACAGATCTGCATTTTGGCAGACATGCTGTGAAATGAGCACTTTAGACCACAAAAGTAAGAGGCTGCCACTTCCTATGCTGATCATATTATACTTATATAACAGGCAAAGAGGTACAAGAACAAGGACAAAGGAAAGGTAACCTAAACCAAAGGGAATAAACATGCCGAAAGATTTGTCTGTTCCATTCAGAGCTGCTTGATTGCATTTCACATCCGTATTTTTTCCTGTTGACAAGCAAAGCTTGAAAGTAATAAGTGCTGCATGAATTAAATACATCACACTTGACTGCCTGGATACTGGTGGAGCTTCAAGCCAATCTGGGTTCTATCAATGTGCCGCTATTGATTTCTGTACCTTGACAGAAAATGGCTGAAAAACAAATTATGGAGGGCGACTAATAAAAGTTAATTTTCCTGTTACATCTCTTTCTCATCCAGCTAAAATAATGCTGAACTTGTAAACAAGGTTTTGTACTTGTATCCTATCAGTAAAGTCAAAACACTTATCCTCATTTTCACAAAGAAAGCTGCTCAGGGTTCCGCCCCCGCCCCCATCAAAAGGACTTCACTGCCATCAAACTAGCATTCTTCTTTTGAACACTGGCCCCTAATTTATCTGTTTTGTTCCTTACAAATGATGCTACAGAGAAAAAGATACTTGGAGCATAGCCTTGTCATATTTTCTTGCTAGGTCATTTCACCCAAGCTGAATCTTTCTGGTCAATGGGGGTGGGGCATGGCAGGGGGAGAGGTTGTCTTAGCTCTGTAGTTTTGAAGCTGTGTTTCCAGAAAGCCTGGAGTTCTTTAACATCTGATCTGTTGTTCCTCAATAAGAAAAGTACTGAGCGTTAGCATGCTCCCCAACAGCTTGTCTGCCATTACTGACCTTCCCCCTGCATCACTATGAGGCACTCCTAACTCTTCACATTCATAAGTCCCATTCACTTCAGTGGGGCTTACTCCCGAGTTTGTGCAGGAATGCACCCGTTGGTCTTTTTAAATTCATCCACTTTATAGTCCTCTGAAGCAATTATTGTCCTTATTTTAGCACATTATGTGGTTAGCACAGAATTATGCTGCTTAAATATTGCACACACTGGGTTCTTAGCTGTAAAGCGCTCTTCCAGTCTTAACTGGCTAATCTTCCCCATGAGATCAATTATGGCATAGTTAAAAATTGAAGCTGCTTTGTTCTGAATGGCTTGCAAGGTGGAAAGGTATGAAAGGTGAAGGGAAACCTTTGTTTATATACGCCCCATGTGCCAGTGCTTTAAGGTATATAAATCAATGCCATTCACAACTTGCCATTGGAGAACTAAAAGAGAGGAACTGAAGTGGTGGATTGCCAGTTTGTGTCGACTGGGACAAGAAGTTTCCTAACAAATGAAGTAGTCCTCAATTCAGCCCTGTTTCAGCTCTAGCAGTAGCTCGATGCTCATTGAGCTTCCCATAGATGTTGTGGGGGCCTCTGTGGTGGACATGGCCTCCCCATGGGCAGAGAGCCACCTCCACCCAGTCCTAAATCCCTTCAGCCAGCAGATCTGGAGGCTAGGATTGCTCTATTGTACAAAGTTGTACAATATTTTTGTGGCACACAGAAGTCCTCTTCAGCTTGCAATATTTTCATAATGGGGAACTGAAAGCTGAAACATAAATATTCTAAAATATGCACACACTTCTGGATAGGGACGCCATTCCTTTAGAGAGTGCAAGAAGAAGCCGCCTCTCACTCTGTTTCAGACTACACTTGAAGAAGGGTCAAGAATGTATGTTGTTTTCAGTGGCTCTGAGTTAGGGTTTTAGATATACATAGTGGTGGGAGACGTGGTTCAAAATGAAATTGTGATACTGCTCCGATTTATTATTTTAATTGTGAATCTTGAAGTTTATGTTAAGCACACACACAAACACATTGTATACCAGTTTGGAAAGAGGTTTGGATTTCAAAAGGCAACTTGGAAATGTTAAAAATAAAGTAGGAACACAGATAGATTCTATGCGTGCCACCATTGTGCAACCTAGGACTTAACTAGAAAATAGGTTTTACACATAGATTGACTGAAGTTATAAACTGAATAGGCCTATTTGTTGGGTATTTAGACCAAAAGCACAGTTTCTGTCATTTGAATACATTCAATTTGTGCTAACGTTGTCAGAGCATAGTCACCACATGCGTCTGGTCAGCCGCTGTAAAAATAGGATGCTGGACTAGATGGGCCATTGGCCTGAACCATAACGACTCTTCTTACATTCTTATGTCAATTAACAGTGCAATTATATTATGCAGCCAACTCGAAGGTAAGTCCAGCTGAATTTAATTGCACTTATAGATAAAGATCTGTAGGACTGCATTCTAAAACTGATCATGAGGCATAAATAATTTGTTGTTGTTGTTTAGTCATTTAGTCATGTCCGACTCTTCGTTACCCTATGGACCAGAGCATGCAAAGCACTCCTGTCTTCCACTGACTCCCACAGTGGATCCTTCATGGATCATTGTCTTGTCATGGCAAAGGGCCTTGAATAACTCAGAGAAGCTATGAGCTATGCCGTGCAGGACCACCCAAGACGGACAGGTCATAGTGGAGAGTTTTGACTAAACGTGATCCACCTGGAGCAGGAACCGGCAAGCCACTCCAGTATCCCTGCCAAAAAAACTCCAAGGACAAAAACAACAGGCATAAATAATAAATAATAACAAATGGTGTTTCCGCAATTTAACTGAATGCAGTAATTAAAAAATGCTTCCTTAGACTTACCTTCTCCAGGCTAAATATACCCAACTCTTTTAACTGTTCCTCATAAGACCCATTGAAATTAATGGTCATGAGTCACCTAGGGCTATTAATTTCAGTGGGTCTACTCCGAATAAAAGCTAGTTGTCTACAACTCTTTGTGTCCAGACCTCCCACCATCCTAGTCACTCTCAACTGGATAATTCCACCTTGTCAATGTCACAGCTTAAATGTGGTACTGAGCATTTATAGGAAATAATTATGTAGATTGCACTAAGGAAATGATTATGTAGATAGCACTAAGAAAATGTTCTGCCCAGAACATTGGAGGCTAGACACCACACCCCCTCTACAGTATTTATAGGAACTCAAACATTGAGATCCCGCTCTGTTCCAGTAACAAGAAGCCGAAAGCACCAGCCTGAAGATGACGAGTGAGACCTCGTCGAAACGTCGCCTAGACACCCCAACTTTTACACGGGAAGACACCCGAGGACACCAAAACCTGCACTAAGAAAATGTATCCAGTTCTCCAAAGTGCTTACAGCAAAAACAGGAGGGTTACAACAACACATTTTTGGTTCTGCCCAGACACTGAGTTCCAGTGCCAAGGGCCTTCTGGCAGTTCCCTCGCTGCGAGAAGCCAAGTTACAGGGAACCAGGCAGAGGGCCTTCTCAGTAGTGGCACCCACCCTCCCACCAGATGTCAAAGAGAACAACTACCAGACTTTTAGAAGACATCTGAAGGCTTAGGGAAGCTTTTAATGTTTAATAGATTATTGTATTTTAATATTCTGTTGAAAGCCACCCAGAGTGGCTGGGGAAACCCAGCCAGATGGGCAGGGTATAAATAAATTATTATTATTATTATTATTATTATTATTATTATTATTATTATTATTGCTGTTGTTGTTATTGTTATTATTATTATTATCTGAGGGGGCATTTAGTAAGAACAATGCTAAGCATTTTCTCCACCACAGCTGCAGAAGTCCAATCTATACAGCAGAGAAGGCTTGTAATGAGACATAATGCAGTTGTGAGACAAGACATCACAGGACAATTTCCTGACAGGAAGAGTGAGATTTAATCACTCTGAGCTGCTTCTACAACTACTGCTAAGGCACGTTAGCTTCACCATGAGGGAGGGAGATGCCTGTCAAGATTGTAAGGAAACTGAATAGCTGCCAAGCTGTTGCCTATAGACAACAGATGATTCTCATACGCCATTTATTTTATTCCTGCACATTCTAATTTGGTGTGGTGTTGTCTTTGTGAACTTACGGGGCATTTCCACTCCAACAAAGGGGCATCTAAAAATTGTTTTAATTAAAATGCCATGCATATGTGTGAGCCCACACCCACACACAAAGGCTTTTGCTCCTGCAAAAAGAATCCTCCTCTTCCAAATTTATTATAGCTGATGTTTAGTTTAAAGCCCTACCAACAAAAAAAGGGGGGCAGCCATTATTTTCTGAAGTGATAAAAGTTATGCAGTTTCTCAAATAGAAAACAGAATGTGTTTATACAGGAAAAACAGAATAAAGTATCTAATGATTTGCAATCAAGAAGAATCGTATCTCCTAGGTAACAATCATTGGCTCTTCTATAGAACCCACCCTGAGCAGAAAATTGAGGCAAGCCATTCATCATAAGAAATTGCCCCTTGCCCACCACTTATCTGTTTTCCAGTCACTGCTTTTCCTTAAATGTTAGTATTCTTGTCTGCCTGGTCATAAGAATTATTGCATTGCATTGCATTACACGAGACCTATGAGGATCATGAAGTTTGACTGTGGGTGTTGTCTTGTATTTGTGTACCATTATAAAACTACACTGATGTTTCTGGGTTGTGTTAATGATCTGCTGGTTTGGTGTGAAAACAAATACAAAATATCTATATTGTTATGTGTATCTGCCAACCAGAGGAGGTAAGAGCCCTGCTCCTTTAATCAGAGGTTGGATGGCCATCTGTCATGTATGCTTTAGTTGAGATTCCTGCATTGCAGGGGGTTGCCTTCTAACTCCACAATTCTATGATTCTATGATTCACTCTTCTTCCCAAATTGCATATAGTTAGCCTTCTTCTCTCTTTGTCCTGCACCCCTTGCTGAAAATCTGCCCATATAAATCAGTCGTCCCCCCAAGCTTAATTGTGGGGGCATGGGGTGGGTAGGAGAAATTTAGAATGGAGTGTGCATTGGTGTGGGAAAAGTGGGTGGTGGACAGTTTTATCTCGGTCTCTTATTACACTAGAAGAAGAAGAAGAAGAAGAAGAAGAAGAGGAGGAGGAGGAGGAGGAGGAGGAGGAGGAGGAGGAGGAGGAGTTTGGACTTGATATCCTGCCTTTCACTCCCCTTAAGGAGTCTCAAAGTGGCTAACATTCTCCTTTCCCTTCCTCCCCCACAACAAGCACTCTGTGAGGTGAGTGGGGCTGAGAGACTTCAGAGAAGTGTGACTAGCCCAATGTCACCAAACTGCTGCATGTGGAGGAGCGGGGACATGAACCCGGTTCACCAGATTATGAGTCTACCGCTCTTAACCACTCGCCACACTGGCTCTAGAACTCAGTGACATCCAGTGAAAGTGAATGTTTGGAATATTCAGGACAGAAAAGAAATTATACCTCACACAGCTGAACTCTGGAATTTGCTCCCACAAGAAGTAATGAAGGGCACCAGGTTGGATGGCTTTAAAAGAGGATTAGACCAATTCATGGAGGAGAGGGGGAAGCAACACATTTAAAAGGGCATCGGATGTTAATCAGCCAAAGGCCTGGTTAAAGAGAAATGTTTTCACCTTATGCTTAAATATATGTAATGAAGGTGCCGGGTGAGCGTCTCCAGGGAGTGCATTCCACAAATGGGGAGCCACTGCCGAAAAGGCCCATTCTCATGTTGCCACCCTCTGGATGGCTCATGGAGGAGATACATGAAGAAGGATCTCAGAGAATGATCTCAGGGTCTGGGTAGGTTCATATGAAGAGAGGCAGTCCTTGAGGTATTGTGGTCCTGAGCCAACTACTGTTATGTGGTTCCTGAAAAGTTACCCATGAGGAAATGCACCTGGACCCAATGCAGCTCTCTTACTTTCAAAAGGTTTGCCTCCCATACCCTGTACATTCCGGTTTTGTGACCAGCTGTTTCCCTGAGTTTCCACCATATGGCCATCTGTTCCTCAGATTCTCATGCTGGTAATAAAGATTTTGCCCCAGTAACATTGTGTATGACAATGTATGGAAGGAAAAACAAAGCAAAGTGCCCCCTGGTGGCATATAAGGATAAAAATTCACATCCACATTAACAGACAGATGGAAATCATAATCTTCATCACACTATACAGGGTCAATGGGGACCACAGCAGAATAATGTGCATCCACATGTCCATCAGTGTATCTGCACACAGATGTACATTTGAGTTCCTTTGAACTGCTAGGACATCTGCAAAGCTAAGCAGGGTCCAATATGGTTTCGGATTGGGTGGGGGACCACGTGTTGAGATTCCTGCATTGAATGGGGTTGGACTAGAAGACTCTCAGGATCCCATCAAATTCTACAATTCTACGATTCTATGTATGTAAGTCAACTACATCCAGTATAGCATCTGGCATCAGCCTACATGCATAGACTTTGGGGCTGCACCTTTTATTCACATTAAAATAAAACCTACTGGATAATCAATTGTTTCTTGGTAACTCAGCATATTCTAACACATTCAATCAGCACAGGGTAAGTTTCAGTGATATACACTTTTTATGGCTGTTGATAGGTTAGAAATATTAACGGACTAACAAGAGAGTCAGCGCACTAGTGAATAACCAGGTGATTTGGGGGATGGTGTGGAATCAATGGAGAAATTGACCTGTGTTTTAATGGGAAAAGAGGATTACATCATTTCAGTGATTGCACCTTTAAGGCATATCTACAAGTTGGTTCACAGCCTTTCCTGAATGAGGATCATTTGCACATAGTAGAATATGTGGCGCATGCCCCCCCACTCCTCATATAACCTGTTCTACGTTTATGCCTGCATGCACAAATGCCTAATGTGTTGATCTTCCCTCTCAAAAGAGGAGGAAAGCAAGCCTTTGTAGATGTGAACACAGAGTGTCTGCAGCTTACACACAACCACTACCACCACAGGGAGACAATTCTCACCAGGGTGAGTGTGTGAACCAGACCTCTGTGGAAAATGGGATTTATAAATATTATAACAAAGTGTCTTCTTCAGCATCTTAATCATGTTTTATTATGACAGTAGCTTTTGAGGAGGACTGCCCAGTCTATCAGGTGCATTGTTCCTTTGTTATTTGTGGTGGAACACATAACATGACTACCTTTCTGGAAACAAATATAATAGTTTGTGAATATTTGCTTTTGATATGAAAATGTGAGACATAAGGATGAACAAGGTGGTTTGATTTGGATTGGTTTGGTTTTGTTTCAGTGCTGATGTGAAGGGTCAGTTTTATTTTTAAAAATCTGCTTCTACCTGATAGTAACCCAGTGTTTTCTGGAAATAAAGACCTAAAGAGGTCTTACATTTTGAGACGGAGGGTATATACCCTATGGCAGGATGGCATTTCACTTACTTGGCTTCTCCATTTGGAAATGGGAACACTATTTCCCCAGTTCTTAGCAGAGGATTATAGAGGGCTGGTTGTTTTTTTCAGTGCTTTGAACTTGGCAGATGTTCTGAAAAGTGCTAAACGTTATCAGAAGGTTTTACACAATCTGCAGAGTCTCCATTGTGCAGTGTGTGAGAGAAGTAATGGGTAATTGGGTCCCTTCTTAGCATCATTAGATAAGAAATTTTTCACTTCAGTTCATCAGATGAAAGATTAAGGGTTCTTGTTACACCAAGGGAATAAAAAATGTATAGGGTAGAGGAAGTGAATAATAGACAACGTAAAGCTGTCATTGTCAACTAAAACCTGTTACCATACACAAAGATGTTCCTAACTGTGCAACACATTCCCCTCTTTTTATAGTTAAACTTCCAGTTCAACAGACAGTGAAACATTGTTTTATGTCACACAATAGAGTATAAACTGGCCCATTAATTGTCGCACCAATTTACAGCAGACTGTGTTGTGAGTTTCCACATCTATTGTCTCTACCCTAACGCTTCCATAACTCACTGCAAAGACTGTGGAAAGTCATCTGTGTGTCCAGGCTGATTCTCTTAATGCGTCTCTCTCTGTCTCAGTACCTCTGGATTACACAGGCTTGAGTGCACCTGATGGGTATGGGGGTTCCACCCCCCCCCAACTGTTTTCTGTCTGTGACCAGCATAGCGTATATTGATGCTGAATTTGGCAAACAACTCTCCTTGACTATGTCAGTCCCCCTCAGTGTTTATTTTGGGGAAATCCTTTATATTTTCAGATGTTCGCGTACTTCTAAATCATATTCCTGTGGTGTGGGGATTAACAAATGGATAACGAAAGTGGATCCTACAAAGCCTTATGATTGCAAAGAGACTTATACTCCACGGCTGGAAGGATAAACACCCACTTTTCAGCAATCTGAAGAGCTCCTTGCTCTTTCTATGTTTGAATGTATATCTTAGCCCCATTTGGATAGCATTTGGACTGCATAAACATATATATCTTTAATTCTGGACTGATCTTTAATTCTGGGTTATCTTTATTGCAAAGTGAGCTGACAGTGTTTCTTTTTTTCTTTTGTTACAATTATAAAAATAGATTTGTTTGAAAGCAAGACTACCACAGGGAGATGTACTCATGGATCTTCCATATTATGTATGGTTTGGCCCTGCTGAAATGAAAGCCATGGATCTTTTTGCAACCCCTTTTGGCCATGAAAAACCATCATCTGAAATCCCTGTATTTACATTATAAATCCTAAGATAATGGGCTTTCCCCCGAATCCTATAGAAAAAAATGCCTGCCAAGCCAGTAATTACAGTTTTCTCCCTTTGCTGATTGGTGAGAAAGGACAAAATGGTATGCTAAGGCACTCTGGTACTATTCCTATCACACGCACAAACAAAATTAATGGGTAAGCATTTAATGCCCACACCATAAAAATTGTCCATTCTATTTATGTTGATCAACTTTCACCAGACAAGAACAATACCTGAGTTCCAGACAGCAAGCATTTAATTACTGCACGTAAGGAAATGAGTCAAAAGGATATTGACATACTTTCTCAATGGAATGGGCAGCCATGGTCAATTACCACTGTCTCACAATACCTCCATGTAGAGCTATAAACTGAATTTTAAGTTGTCCAGTTTGTTTCTGGAACATGCAATATATTCAAGAATGCCTTAGTCCACTGTGGTATAAGTGGTAGTGGAGAAATCACTTTTCTCCCCTTCACGGTGCTGACAGACACTCTTTAAATAATTTTCTTTTATTGCATTCATATCTTACCTTTTCTCCAAGTTCAAGATGGTGTACATAGTTCTCACACAACAACCCTGTGAGGTAGGTTTGGCTGAGATTCAACGGCTGGCCCAAGTCAGTGGCTGGCCCAAGGTCACCCAGTGAGCTTCAGGCTGTGTACAGATCTGAACCCTGGTCTCCCATGCTCTTGTCTGACATTCTAACTACTATACCACACCAGCTGTAAAGCTCTCTCAATGTTAAGAAGAAGGAAATATCCAAGTCTCAGTTTTTCTTTGAGTTAATTTAATGTGCTGTTCTCTCAGGCAACATGTTCTTGACAGAATAATAGTGTATTAGCGGGGGATTTATTCTGCACTTTAAGATTTTCCTCAATACTTTCCCCATGCTACCAGAAGAATGACTGTCCAGAGAGGCTCTAGCACAACAAAGCAGGACAAAATAAAACAACTTGGTGGTGAAAAAAGTGACAGGATTTCAGCAGGAAGTTAGAGCATATGCACTAATTAGGAATGAAGCAGAGTGACTGGGCCCCAAAACATTTGCAGGTGCATCCGTTCTATCACACATTCATTATGGTTTGTGCTCATTCATTATGATTTGTATCTGGGTGGTCACACATCGATATCATGTGTGACCACCCAGATACAAATCATAACAAATGAGCACAAACCATAATGAATGTGTGATAGAACGGATGTCTGGAGGGGACATCTCTGGGCGGCTTCCAACAAAGATTAAAAATACATTAAAATGTCACACATTAAAAACTTCCCTGAACAGGGCTGCCTTCAGATGTCTTCTAAATGTCAGGTAGTTGTTTATCTCTTTGACATCTGGTGGGAGGGCATTCCACAGGGCGGGCGCCACTACTGAGAAGGCCCTCTGCCTGGTTCCCTGTAGCTTTGCTTTTCGCAGTGAGGGAACCGCCAGAAGACCCTCAGCGCTGGACCTCAGTCTCCGGGCAGAACGATGGGGCCCTGTGTGATCTTCAAGGGGAGAGTATTTTGAATGGGAATATTATTCAGCCAAATATATGTTTCCCAAATCAGTGCTATTGACAAGCCCTGTAAGAGTCCTTGCACAGTGCAAAACCAGGATGGTTCTGGGCTTCCACTGGTGCAAAAGGGGTGCAGACCAATTCTATAGCATCTACTGGGAAGCAGACTCATAGAATTGTAGAATTGGAAGCGACCCCAAGGACCACCTAGTCTAATCCCCTGTAGGCAGGAATCTCAGCTAGATGGCTATCCAACCTTTGCTTAAAAACATCTAAGGAAGAAGAATCTGCCACCTCTCACAGGAGTCTGTTCCACTGTCCAACTGCTTTTACTGTCAGAAAGTTCTGAAGCCTTTGAGTTTAAAGACCAGAGTAAGCATGCTTTCAATAAAATGAAATATATATAGGGCTTACTCCCAAGTAAGTGGGATTGATGCTTTGGTTTCACTCTTCTCACACAGTGTGGCTGAGCAAGGTGTAAAATAGCTGATCCATGAGGGGGTGACACCTCCCACAAGCAGAAGCCAGCTCAATGGAATAAAAGTCTATTCAAACTAATAAGCATATAAAAATAACGGGAAGCCACAGATATGCTTGCACTGGCTTCAGCAGAGGACTGCAATTTTACCCCGAATGACTGATGGAAAGAGAGATTAATTTCTTATGTTCAGGCATGCAGGAGTGAGTTTCCTAATTATTGCTTTGAGTTCACCCATTGTGATTTTTTTATATGAATAGAGAAATAATTGAGAATAATAGTGGCCTCAAGCTCAGCCCTGCTTATAAATGTATTCATTTCATACTCCCAGCTTAGAGATGAGCAATCATTTCTTTTTGTACTCTGACAAAGCTTTTCTCCCACCCCATTTTCCATCTATAGAACAATATTTTTTTTTACTATGATAATCTAGAAGTCATCTCTGCATTAATGTAATTCATTTGCAGATGTTATCACATAGCACACTCCACACAGGGGCAGGCGTACATTAAAAGGAAGCAAAATGGAGTAGTTGTGTCAGGAATACAGGATCTGTTCTTTTCTACTAGCTTCATTTCCCAAGGAAAACAAAACAGAATTTTTAAAAAGTGAATTAAAGGTACACAAAAAATGCCATCTTTCTTTTTTAACGTTTGAAAGAAATTCATGGGGATTCTGTGAAATATTCATATTATTATTAGTGATCAGCCAAGGGCTGTCCCTTATTTCTGAAGATCTGTAGAAGGAGTGGTAAGGGTGCTGATGCTGTTGTTGTTGCTATCTTCTGGTATTATCACTTAGAAAAATTACCCAATGGGTAAAGTACTCAGTGAATCAAATAGAATGTAACATAAACACAACAGGATGCAATAATATACAATAGTCCAGGGATGAAAAACCTGTATTTCATGAAGCTTATATTGGTAATTAAGAAAATATCCTTCTGAACCTAGTTTGCTCAGTGGTTAGAGCATGGTGCTGATAAAACCATGATTGCAGGTTCAATCCCTGTATGGGACAGCTACATATTCCTGCATTGCAGGGGGTTGGCATAGATGATTCTCAGGGTCCGTTCCAACCCTACAATTCTAAAATTTGTGAGCTGAGATAGCTCAGTTGGTAGTGCATGAGACTCTCAATTCAAGTTTGTGGGTGTGAGCTCCACGTTGGGCAAAAGATTCCTGCATTGCAGAGAGCTGGACGAGACGGTCCTCGTGCTCTCTTCAAACTCTATAATTCAGTAATTCTATGAAATTGTCAACCTCTGATTTTTATATGGTTTTTGCTGAATGGTGTTGTGTATGATTGTTGCAAAGCACTCCATTTTTCTAAATGAATAATGATATCTATATCTATCTAATCTATATATAATAAACTTTTAGCCCACCAGACATTTCTGAATTACAGCTCTTACCATTCCTGACCTTTGGCCATGCTAGTTGATGAAAACTACCCGTGAGAGACAATTCTGAGCAATTTCCAAGAAGGAGAAGGAGAAGGAGAAGGAGAAGGAGAAGGAGAAGGAGAAGGAGGAGGAGGAGGAGGAGAAGAAGAAGAAGAAGAAGAAGAAGAAGAAGAAGAAGAAGAAGAAGAAGAAGAAGAAGAAGAAGAAGAAGAAGAAGAAGAAATGCAAATATTAGAACAAAAATGTGCTCAAAACCTAATCGATACAATAAACCAATTGGGCAAACAAATCAGATCCCTGGCAGATCTGAGGCCTGGGAGAAATTGTGGGTTTCAACTAAGCAACAGAAGAACCATCAATTACGCTGCAATCTGCACTTCTATGGGGAGGGAGTTCCAGAGCTGGAGTGGTCACCAAAAAGGTCTGTATCACATCCCAACACAGCAAACAACTGTCTCTGGTGAAACTCTAAGCAAAGTCCCCTCTCAGAGTCTGGCTAGCCGATATGGAATGTCCTCCATCAAATTATGTCATACTACGGAATAATAAACAGCTTCAGAGCCTCTCTGCTTAAGCATAAAGCTTCAAGTACAGGACAAAATGTTGCAGTGTAGAGTTTGATATTAGTAGGAGAGATGCCTACTATTTTCACTGCAAAATCAAAAAAAAAAAACCCAAAATGATAAGATCAAGCTGCCTCATCAAATGGTCACTGCAGATTTCTCTGCTTGAGTGACCTGCTAGAGTTGCATCTCTGATATAAATCAATATGATTTTATTTTATCTCAGAAAATCTTTCCAGGTACAGTGATGCTTGCACCTCGTACCAAATCATTTTCATTCTCTCATCCCTTCAGTCAAGAAAGCTAAATACCCCTCTCAAAGCAGGTGTCTTGGTGAGTTTTCCAAGCAGGTGGAACAAGGAGGCTAGAGATATAAGACAATTTAAAATAATTCTTCATCACTAGGCTACACCAGGTATATCTATCATTGCCTTTGATCTGGTTAATCTTGTATTCTGAATGATAGACGGTGAGAATCATTAGGTTATCCAACTAATTTTCCCTTCATGTGTCCCAAAAGAGACAAGAATCAGATTTTGATCCCAGGTTGCACAATATAAATCTAGAGTAAAGCCACTGAAATCAATGAAGTTTATTACTTCGCTTTATTTTACCACCCCTTACACTTTCTCTCTCTTTCTTGTTCTCTCTCTCTCTTTCCCTGATACACACACCACATTTCTTTTTATAGATATTGCTTTAGGAATAAAAATACTAGCTACTACCTGATGGAGAGACATTCCCCTTAAACCTAGTTGAAATGAAGCAATTCATTGTTTGGGTGAGGGTGGGCAAAAACTACAAAAACATCTGCTCTGGAGCATAAGAAAAAGCAAAATTAAGCTTTTCACTCTTTAAATCAGTTTTTCTTTCTTTGCATGAGAATGAAGCCTTGGCTTGGTGTGTTGTAAATGCACATTCATTATACAAGAACAGAATTCAGCGCTGGTTTCCTTTTGTGGCTGGCATTTCTCATATAAGCATGTCAGTTCTATAGAAGTCCTGATGGGGGAAAAGACATTTTGGATCAAGATCGAGCTTAGCTCATTTTTCTGGTTCTTTAAATCATGAGGTTAAGATTCTTATTACTCTGCTCATGTGCACAAGAGACAGCACTGAGAGAGAAACAAGAATCTTAAAGATAGAGAAAACAGGAGTGTGTTTTAAATGATTGGATCCAAAGCCATTGTCATGAGGGTGGTGAACGCACTCCCTGCCCACAGTGACAGGGAAAATCATCTTGCGTGTTTAGACCTTTTAACCTCCCCCTTAAATAAATTCAGACAAGACTCAAATTTTGGTTTGGTTTTTGGCATAATTTAGGCCACAGCTTTATTGATTACATCAAGTGAGTGGTTGCATAGGCTCTGGTTCGACTAGTTCCCTGCACCACGACAGGTAGCACTGACCCAGGGCACCAGCATAGGTCAGCCTAGGATGAACACCTGGAACAGTGGAAAGCCGGGGTCAGGCTAGTCCACCACCCAGATGTTCTCCTGGACTCACACAGGTACAACCCCTCTCAGGGTTGACCAAACCATTTTGAGTCCCTGGATTCCTTTAATGGAATATCCTTCACATAGGGATGGCGAGAGGGTTCTCACATCCCTATCACCTGAACCAGAGCCTATCCGCAACCTTACAAGTTATGACGATTTGCTATGCGGCAAGCGAAACCCAAATGGCAAAAGCTAATCAGCCAAGTGGGGAAAATTCCTGCTGTGCCCCTGTCCCAACGACAGACGACACACGATGGCATAGCAAGGTCAAGCGGGAGAGGTGGGCAGGTGTTCCGATGCACTGGCCCATAGAGGAAGCTCAAGGTCATGTGCATGGGAATATATAGGTCCCTCAATCCGTTTGGCTAGCATCCCATTGGCCTGGTTAAACCCAGCATTGAGGGACCTACCAATAAGTTTGTGGCTATCCAATTGTACGCACCCACAACACAGGGTTTGGTTGCCAGGTCGCACCGCAACACGTGCCCTCTTTGATGAAGGACACAATTTCCCATACACTTCAGCAATTCAGACTGGTAGGGTTGCTTACGGGTATATGGTTCAGTTTTCATTAATCATGCAATTTTCCAGCCTTGGATCTCACCCATTGCTTTCACCATCTCCATCTGATTAAGAGACCAAGGAGAGGTGCAGTGTTTCTTCATAGATCAGTGCCGAATGTGATCTCACCTGGATGGGATCTCTCTCTCTCTCTCTATCTCTCTCTCTCTCTCTCTCTCTCTCTCTCTCTCTCTCTCACACACACACACACACACACACACACCTGTGTGGGATGTAATGCACTGGGAGCAGTCAAATACAACATCCCTTGTTTTGCTAGAGTGGAGATGCAAGGGAATGTTTGGTCCAGCCAGTCAAAACTTCCTGTTCCTCCTGACCTGGAGCATCCCTCCTTGCATGTGACTAGTGGGTAGGTGTGACCTTTCCGGACCTGGTAAAAGGACAAGGATTGCTGACACTCGCCAATCTGGACAAGCCGGATTGAATTGCGTATTGTCTTAAGAAACTCACATGAGTTTGCAACCAGTTTTCTGCTGTGTAAAGGGGTATGCACTCTGCTAAATAAAGGAACTTGCTAGCGCAAGTTAGGAAGGATAATAATAAACAATATATCCCCTCCTACCACCCTGAACAATCCCACATTCTGGGAAGGGAAAACCATGACAGACTGCAATCACTACCCACCCTAGAGCCAGGTAAACGACCATTCAAGATCCTTCACCATTCCATGTTTTCCTTCCTCTCACACGTCTTTGGATCCAATCCAATACAGCTGCAATCCTATAGGAGTAAAACCCATTGAACTCACTGACCAACTTCTGAGCAGACATGTAGAGCATGGGGCAGCAAATCTCTTCTCCCCACCCACAAAATCAAAATGTTCAGTGTTTTACTCTTTACTTTTTGTAGCACTTCATGTGTATCTGTTAAAACCATACAAAACTCTATAATTATTCTTAACACTTTTGTGTAGGTAAATTTAACAGCTTTGTTCAAAGGCCAGCACATAATTACGAAAATAATCCCTCAGATTAAACCATTTCACCTATAACAATAAACCTCATTAGCTTTACCTATTAATCCATACTGTTAATACCTCCGTGGATCGACTTGTTATATGGGATTTACTTTGCTAATAACCTTTGTTAAGCCTCTTAACTTACTTGTTGTGAACTGTGGTCTTGAACTATGGTCAAATAGAACACTCTCCTTAAATTTCACGAAGCCTGGCCATAACGAGGCCACCAATCTTTTTTTTATATATATATTTACTTTATTAGACAAATTCTTAAAATGCACACATACCAAAGGAGTAAAAATACATGAAGAAAGAAGAGAAAAGAAAAAAAAGGAAAAAAAAGAAGAAAAAAGAGAAGAAACAATAAGAATAGAAAAAATCACTATACACTTACAGGCAGTGGACCTCCGTCCAGCTCAGTTTAGGGTTATATAATCTTATACAGTTTCTGCAGTTATTCTGATAATCATTCTATACATCGTAGGTATTAGTTACCATCTGCTGATAGATTATTAATTCCCAAATTAATCTCAATATAACTTAGAAATTTAGTCCATTCACTTTTTAGTTTTGCCGTATTATGATGCCTGATTCTTTGAGTTAATCTCGCTAATTCTATATATTGAAATGAGGCCACCAATCAATGCACATTTATCAATCTTTAGATTTGCTCACATATGCAAAATGGCTACATTCTGTGAGGTGGATTATGTGCAGTGTTTGCATAAATGTTTGCAGGGTAATGTCCTCAAGTTGAGTGTAAAAATTGTTTGCAATTTCTGCATAGCTTGGCTGCAAAAAGAAGTAGGCATAGATATAGGAAGAGGCCTTGTGCCAGCCAGTCCAACCATTGGTCCATATAATTTAGCATTGTCTACACTGATTAATGGAAGCTCTCCGCAGTTAGATAGAGACTTTTTTGCAGCCCCATGTGGAGAGGTCAAGGATTGAATTTGGGACCTTTTATGGGATGCGGGTGGCGCTGTGGGTTAAACCACCGAGCCTAGGACTTGCCGATCAGAAGGTCAGCGGTTCGAATCCCTGCGACGGGTTGAGCTCCCGTTGCTCAGTCCCTGCTCCTGCCAACCTAGCAGTTCAAAAGCACATCAAAGTGCAAGTAGATAAATAGGTACCGCTCCGGCAGGAAGTTAAACGGTGTTTCCGTGCGCTGTTCTGGTTCGCCAGAAGCGGCTTAGTCCTGCTGGCCACATGAGCCGGAAGCTGTATGCCGGCTCCCTCAACCAATAAAGCAAGATGAGCGCCGCAACCCCAGAGTCGGTCACGACTGGACCTAATGGTCAGGGGTCCCTTTACCTTTACCTTTATGGAACTATCTCCTTAGAGCATATGAAAATGGTTCTTGAATCCACACGGAATTAAAGCTGTTGGCACAGGTCAGAAATCCAGCGCAGCCATGGAAGGTCTTGAAAAGTTTTCTTCAGTGTTGCTCTCTCCCATTCACTTTAATAAGGTGCTATTGACTTATGAAAATTCTCTTTCCAGACTCTCCTACGGTGGCTGCGTTATTGCACAGCAGCTTTAATAAGATTTTATTGTCTTGTAAGAACATTTTTTCCTCACCTCTTTCCCCAATAATGTGCATACCCAGATATAATTTAACATTATTGTTTCATGCCTCTCACAATTAAAGTCAAAAATCACAGAAGGGGGCTGCACAAAGGATGGCAATGGAAAATATCTTTGAAGGGTTGGTGGTTTTGATATTGTACGGTAAATAGTCACAGCACATTGTGTTCCTTTAAAGTGGGGTTCTCGAGAACGCATCAAAGGGAAAGGGAAAAGTAGAAGGTCAAAACAAACACGCCTTGTACTAATATATTTTTAGTATTTTGAGTGTTTTACATACAACCTGCCTCGAGTGTTAGGATAGCAGTCAGAAGGAGAAGGAGGATAAAGGGAAAGAAAGGCCAGCAATGTGTCATCACTGCTTTATGGGGAAACATTATATTGAAAAACCAGTGGGCCAGATTATCAGAAGTTTAATAATCACTATGATAACCTTAAGGGACACGGGTGGCGCTGTGGTCTAAAACTCTTGGGCTTGCCGATCAGAAGGTTGGTGGTTCGAATCCCCATGACGGGATGAACTCCTGTTGCTCAGTCCCAGCTCCTGCCAACCTAGCAGTTGGAAAGCGCACCAAAAAGTGCAAGTAGATAAATAGGTACTGCTCCAGCGGGAAGGTAAACAGCGTTTCCGTGCGCTGCTCTGGTTTCGGCGTTCCATTGCTGGCCATATGACCCGGAAAAACTGTCTGTGGACAAATGCCGGCTCCCTCAGCCTGTAAAGCAAGATGAGCGCCACAACCCCAGTGTTATCTGCAACTGAACTTAACTGTCAGGGGTCCTTTAGCTTTAGCTTTATGATAACCTAAATTTTAAAAGAGTCTATTTAGAAGTGTGATTCTATTGTTACAAAAGGGGGATCAACTTACTTCCTCAAGCATTAGAAAATTTCCAAGGAGGCCTCTTTTAGAATTGGTGTCCTTATGACACTTAAGATAAATGAGGTCCTTGAAATATTTGTTTGGTTATTAATGTGCAAGCAGAGCATAGTTGGAGCAATTAGGTTCCTAAAGAAGACAGCACAACCACTAATCTTGCATCTGATCCCTGAAGACTAATAGCACAAACTACAGTAGCTCTCAAAAGACTGCATCCCATTTAATTAATTCCAGCTAAATTCCCAGAAAGTTGCCTGAGAATCAAGGGCAGGTCCAGATTTAGGTTGGTCAATGTGCCTCCCCACTCTTGTGTTAGGATATTTCCGTTCCACCTTAAAAAGGGAGCAGGTTGTTGTGTCACAGCCTGCGTACTTCCGGCTCACAGGAAGTTTCTGTTTTGTATATAGCTGTTGTTCTCTCTCTGTGCCTTGACACTCAGGCAGGCAGTCATGTTTTTCTTTGTTCTGACCAACGCTGAATAAAGTTGTAAATAATGCTCTCCTGAGTGCATCTTTCATTGTGCAAACTCTGCGAAAGGGCATGCACGAGTCCTTGGAATGTGGGCAGCTGTTTCTGAGGCTTGTGTCGCTAATTGACTGATACTGCGTTTCTACGGGAGATCGATGGATTGTCCGGAGACAGCGTGGGGGCATGATGGCCTTTGTCTCCCTGGCAGTATCCCAACATCTTGTGCCTCCTAGGATGCCATGACTTAACAGGCAGACCCAGCTCCTCTCCTTCATCCTCCTGTTCTTCTCCTGTTGGCAGATGTGCATGTGACCAGAACCCCGCTACAAAGCGTGTTCTCATTAAAAGAGAGCACGTGTTGCAGTGGGGGCCATCCAAGACACCCCTCTGTTGCCGGGCAGTTTGGGATGGGATGGCTCTGGAAGGGATTGGTAGCCTGAGTTGCTGGGGTAATTTTGATGTTGCCAATTTGGGGGTGGGAACAGAGGTTTTTTAAACAGTGCTCACAGTGATCTGCTTTCTCTTTCGCTGCGTGCACCGGATCACCCACCCTCCCTCCCTTAATTTGGGTCTTGTGCGTTGACTGTCATGCTATGCCTGTCATGGGGTCATCTGCCATTGGGGCAGGGGCCTGGTAGGAATGGCTGATTGGCTGGTGCCATTTGGTTTTTGCCTACTGCGTAGCAAATCGTCACAACTTGTAAGGTTGCGGTTAGGCATTGGTTAAAATTGGTTGTAGGAGGGTGCAAGGATTGGCTGGGCCTGCCCCTCCAATGCTGCTGCTGCACGGGAATTCCATTAAAGGAATTCAGGGGCTTGCCATCCTTTAGTCCAAACCCCTGGAATCAGGTTCAGGCCGCGTAAACCCCTGGGAGCATGCGGGGAGAAGCTGAGGGCCTGTGGCGCAGCTCCAGTTCTCCCCGACATTGTTTCCCCTCACTGACTTTCACTGGAATCCGGAAGTCAGTTCTGTCCCCAGGTAGGGGGACAGATAGTCCTAACCAATGCCTAAGCAACCACTCACATCCATGTATGTTATTAAAGTTGTGGCCAAAATTATGCCAAAAACCTTAAACAAAAATTCTGTGTGAAGTGTGTGTTATTGGGGTGGAGGTGTCTTGGGGACCTCGACACGCAAACAGTAGGAAGTGAAAGGGTTAGATCATGACTCAGATATTCAGCTCAGATGTTTGTGATCTAAGTGATTACTGGGCTTCACAATTTGTACCCAGAATGAATGATAGGGCTCTTATATATGAGGCAACTACAAATTCTTGTGCACATATTGTGGAAATTGCAGCCTGCTGTTTTAAATAGCCTGTTCATTTGCCTTAGGACTTTATAAATATCCTGAATAATAGAAATGGCTTTATAAATTGTTTTTCCTTCTTGATTTGATCTGACCAGCAGCAGTTCTGCAATCCAGTGGGGAGTAATGTCTCATTGTCCTTTGCTCCCTCCTAGACAGAGAAGTATGGTGCTTTAATTCAATATGATCCTGCTGTGGATAGTTCAGTGGAAAAAGCTAATTTCCAATTCCAAATTAACTGCTCCTATAAATATTACGCAGCTTTCATTTTAACACAGCAAGTGAACCAGTCCAATGAGAATAAAAGCAATAAATAAATGTCACTCCATGTCAGCGTTAAGATTCCTATGACAAACTCATTTCTCATAGCTGATTTGTATATTTTTGTCTATATAATTAGTTATTTGAATACATGTATAATAATTCAAATAAGATGTATACCCTTCATAGAAATGAAATCTCTAATGAAACTAATAGTTACATGAACAAGACACAAGACAGGAATACTAATAGAAATTTGGTTCTATCGCAACACCATTATGAGAAGGGTTTTTTTTTCAATAAGTTCCTAGTTTGGGGGTGTAAAATGTGTGTACTTGAAAAGCAACCTCCAGGCAAGAAAGTTAGGTGCTTGATTTTCAAAATAGTTTCAATTTTTTAATATTTCATTTAAAACATTTATACACTTTATACACTCTCAAGGTGGCTTCCAACATTTAGTGAATAAAATATCAATGAATGATGTTCAGGTAGGTGCCCTGCAGTTCTGCTAGCAACTGCCACCATTCCTAAATAGTTTCTCAAGTGTGAGGAAACAGCACTATAAACATGCTCAGAGTCATTTTTCTATTATTCTATTATTTTCTATTATTACTTCTCTTGTTCCTTGAATCGTTATTTTGGTAGGGGTGGAATTTTCTGAAAATCTCAATGTCAAGCTAAACCGCCTGGATTTTTTTCTAATTCCTATCTTGCTCCTTGACCTTGATGAGAAGAGAGCCAGTTCTGCTAGAAATACGACAATTTGTGCGTATCACACACATCATGATATGCATTATTATACATATCACTCTACGCTTATACATGTGCTTAAACATATGCTTATGATACACATATGCACTCCAGGTTTCATAAAGTAGTAAGCACATTGAGAGTTGCATGCAGCAGTGCATGTCACTGTATAAAATACTTATGTACTAATACTTATAAAATGATGCTGCAGAAATATAAGACTAGGTGGGCTTGACTCTTTTATAGGTGTCCCCCATTCCCACCCCACCACCAATGCTCTAGTGACTCAGACATAAGGCAAAAGGTGGTCTGGTCAACACATGTATATATCACACAATACTTCCCCCCCCCCAAAAAAAAACAACAACCATAGGTGTAGTGTTTGCCCTCCTAGGTGTGTGACATCATACTGGGTTCACACGGAAAGGGTTAACTAATTGTAAAATGACTAACCAATAGGAAGCCAAGGGGAGGAGTTAGAGTTAGAGTTAGAGTTAGAGTTAGAGTTAGAGTTAGAGTTAGAGTTAGAGTTAGAGTTGTTAAGAAGTCAGTCTGAAGTTAGAGAAGAGAGAGGGAGAGGATAAGTCTGTGGGTTGGGCTAGTCTGATGTGAGAGAGTGAGAGAATCAGTCAGAAGGTATTAGGAAGGTATAGGCCAGTAAAGAAACTAAAGTTAAGCAACTGACAATAATTTTATCTGAGAAACCATAAACTTGTTAATACTTATAAAATAAACATGTTTATTTGGTTTAATTTTAACAACTGTCTGGACTCAGTATGTACCCGAGAGTAACGGGTTGGTGGCAATGGGGAAGCGGGAACAGTGGTGGCACAGGGATCAATAGACCGTTAAACGTCCTGGGGCCCTGTGTGATCGCCACAAAAGGTCAAATATGAAACAAGTAGATTGGGAGTGATCTATTATGAGATGCACTTCAGACTTACCAGTGGCATAGCGTGGGTTGTCAGCACCCAGGGCAAGGCAAGTAATTTGCACCCCCTAACCCGTGGATTTGCGCCCCTAACCCTAACCCCCAGGTGTTGCGCCCGGTGCGGCTGGCCCCCCCTGCACCCCCCACGCTACGCCACTGAGACTCACAAGGGAACATTAGTTAGCCTGTTTTCATAGAACAGCAACAGCCAGCCCAGATTGGTGGCGGGGAACAGCTGAAAGGGAGCATGTGTCCCATGCAGCAGGTTAGGGGTTGGTAAAACAGGCAATTGAAAGGCCTTGCTTCTCCCCCTCCCAAGAAGTTGTGGCAGGGCAGGGCACAAAACTTCAAGCTTCCTTGACTTTGTAGCAGTAGTGGTGGTGATGAGGGGGGCAGCAGCAGAGCATATGCCCATGCTGCCGAGGGCGGGTGTGCTCCCGAGGGGGCCTGGCACAGAGGGTGCCCTCCCAGGATAGCCACTCGGGTGCCTGGAGCGGCATGCACGCCCTACAGCCTGGGGTGGAGTAAGCCGCTCACGGACATGGAGCGAGCCGCCCATGGTGGACATTTTGTGCGCCGCCCGCCCATGACTCCCAGCCTCCCCCAAGCTGTCAAAACAAAGGGGGAAGGGGGATGCCGCCAGCAAAGTAGCACAGCTCCCCCCTTACTCCGACAGCTCGGGGTAGGCTTGGGAGTCGTGGGTGGGTGGCGTGCTGAATGTCACCTCCTTCAGTGAGGGAACCCGGGGCTGTCTGCCCCCACTGCTCCCCTTCCTACGCCCCTGGAGGGGGGACAAAGGTGAGAGTGTTTCCCATGTTCATCATTGTCCACCTTGCTACCAAGAGAAGTCTTTCTCCCCTTTGTGCCTCCTCCTCTGCTGTCAGCACAAAGCAGGTTTCCTTATTTCAGTGGTGTGATGCCACGGAGGGCACCAGTGCATACTTTTTCATCTTAAAGTAAAATTTGTACAGCCAAGAAAACAGCAAAAGTGAACATGGGTAGATAGACAATATTCTGTCCCTTTTAAAATCAAACCTGCCATCTTCTTTCCCTACTAAAGATTCACCACGACTTGTTTGGTAGTTTAGAACAAAGAAAAGTTTCAGTGGCATCACTTCGCCTCCTTGTATTGAAGTTTCCTGACTTTTTCTAATTTTGATAGAAGCTTATGGCATGCTTTTTATGGTCACAAAAAGGGAAGTTAATTGAGTTTTCTGGTGGGGAGGGGGTAGAAGGTACTGTGGGCTTTGAAGATTAACTTTTTTCTAACTTCTAAATTCTTCCCATTCCAATGTAGTCTAAAAGTTACATGCCAAGAAAGCTGAACCAAGCAGAGCAGAACATTCCTATAAGGGTATCTACCGCGCCTCAGAGAATTTGTTTGTGTATCAGATTGTGAATCGTTTCATACTTATTCAAGGCTCACCACCACATACTTCTCCGAAAGCAAATCAAATTGTAAAACTCAGAAAATGCCAAGGTTGGCTAGCATCGTGGCTCAACACAAATAGCAACAAATCCAGACGCACCTGGGAAATGGTGTGGCTGGTAGCTCAAGGCACAGCTCAAAATGAAAAGTGCTGGGCAGAAATAATGGCTTTCCCTTTTTAAATAGTCAGAACTTCTAGCAGTTTCATTCCAAAAAAAAAAAAAAACACCAGAGGATTGTAACATTGGAGATTTCAAAAATATAAAGTGTCAAAAAGGTGAAGCAGATGTGGTGGATGCTTGATGTAATTTATTTATATGTAAATTGCCTTGAGATAATGATTTAGAATGTGAATAATAATAATAATAATAATAGGCTCTTGACATTTTCTACAGCTTTTAACTGGATCTTTGTGCAGTTTACCCAAGTGGTGAACTGCTGAATTGCTGGTGACAGCTTCTCAGTGAAAAATCTTCCTGACCAACTCCACCCACCTAGGCTAGCCATAGGGCAGAATGGAATATAAAGAGCTTCAAGTTCCAGCTGAGCCTTACACGAACAACAGGATCTTGAGCTCTGGCATGCTCCTGCACCCTAAATCATCCTTCATTCCCAGTTTCTGGTTTGTTCCTTCACATTCCCTCCCTTCGGACATGACTACTGGCTTGTCTGGTAGCTTCTGGTTCCTAGGTGCTGGTTAACTTCAGGCTCCTGACCTTGGCTTAGCCCTGGCAATTTGTTATTGCACTTGTCAGCTATCAAGGTTGCCATAATTGTGCACTCCCCTGATATTGTTTACAGCTCTTGGAGTTTTCTAGCAAGAGGAATTGGCTGTTAAACCCCTCTGGGAATAATAGCTCAGTGGGGGGAATAGGGCTCTCCTAGCAATTCTCAGCTACGGGACGCAGGTGGCGCTGTGGGTTAAAGCCTCAGCGCCTAGGACTTGCCGATCGAAAGGTCGGCGGTTCGAATCCCTGTGGCGGAGTGCGCTCCCGCTGCTCGGTCCCAGCGCCTGCCAACCTAGCAGTTCGAAAGCATCTCCGGGTGCAAGTAGATAAATAGGGACCGCTTACCAGCGGGAAGGTAAACGGCGTTTCCGTGTGCGGCTCTGGCTCGCCAGAGCAGCGATGTCATGCTGGCCACGTGACCCGGAAGTGTCTCCGGACAGCGCTGGCCCCTGGCCTCTTAAGTGAGATGGGCGCACAACCCCAGAGTCTGTCAAGACTGGCCCGTACAGGCAGGGGTACCTTTACCTTTACCTAGCAATTCTCAGCACCCTTAACATATGACAGTTCCCAAGATTCTTTGCGAAAAGCCATGGCTATTTAAAGTGGCATGATGCTGCTTTAAATGTATAGAGCAGTGTTGTCCTTGTTGAACTCAGCAGGGAGGAGTATGGGACAATAGATTTAGTGGGCTCTGCCATTCATTGGCTATGGTGCCACCTACTGTATCCCTGCCTCCCTTCCACCTAAATAGGTGCTACTGAAGGACCACACAGTTCAAACAATTGTACTGAATATAAGCTGGAAAAGAGGGCCCGTTCTGGGTGAGGAAGGAAAAGCCAGGGTGCCACTGAAAACATAAGAAGTCAGCCCTTGGGTGTCCTTGATTTTTTGGCCTCCTGTTATTTTCTATACCAAAGCAATAAACAGAGCTCTGTTGAGCTTGAGGGCTTGGTGCAGGGGGAGAAATTGGTCTAATAAAGCATTGTTCTTTATTTATTTTTTAAAAATGGTGAGAAAAAGGGGACAGGAAAATCAACACTCTATATTTTATTTTTTTATTTGTGGGCAGGGATTTGCCCATCAACAAAGTCCTCTGGGCAGGTTGCAAGACATGAAAAATCAATAAAATAGTGAATAAAAATTAAACCTAATATAATAGCTACGACACACATACAAAATCAGCATAAAACTAACACAAGCAGCAAAAAATGAATAGAAAGCTAGCCTCAAAAACAGCAAGGGGGGAAATACTAAGTGCTAAATGCACTAATAATTAAAAAGCTTGGGAGAAAAAACATGATAAACACTGAAATACTTGCTGCCTTCCATCTACATGTTATACAAAAATTGACTTTGGCATCTCGGTTCAAAACAGGCTCGCAAAGTCAGGAGGGTGTAAATCGACTATGCTTGTCGCTATGCAAAGTTCTCTCTACTAAATGTCACCAGGGAGAGAGCAGTGATTAGACTTTTGTGCCATAATGAAAGAGTCCCTGCCTGTTGCAACACTGTGCCCTATTTTCAGTGCTGAAGCACATTGCATGCTCAATAGAGCACCAAGTTTTCAGAACCACCAGGACTTGTGAAATGTTATAAAATATTGATGCTTTAATTCCATTTTGTCAGCCCATATTATCTATTTGGGGCAGTGTGGAGTAAGAATGCAACACAATCATTCCCATTCCGTTTTGAGTTCTTTGGAGTGAGTACTTTATCTTTAAAACAGGATGAGGCCAATTCATGATGGACATGCTTTCTGTCCATGGTTGGCTTCTGAATGCCAGTGACAACTCCCACCAGGCTCAGCCAGTCAAGGATGATGGGATTTGTAGTCTAACAACAATTTATGGAATATCCTCCCCAGGGAGGCTTGCCTGGCCATTACATACATTTAAGCGCCGGGCAAAGACATTTCTCCTCCACCAGGTATTTGGCTGATTAACATTCTATGCCTTTTAAAATGTGTTTGTGGGAAGGGGGTTATTGGTTTGTTACTGTTTTATTATGTATTTTGTATTCTCCTTTTGTATTTTTCTGTTGTGAACTGCCTTCAGCTCTTCAGATGTAATAAATGATAATATGGAGGGTGCTTTTTGGCTACCCATGTGCATCTGAACTGCTCTGATACAAAATTATTTTAGCAGTTTATGAACTCACTCGCTACTGCTTGCACAAGTGTTTGTGGAACGGCTCTAATTGCTATCCTCACCCCCACCCACCCCGCTCCCAGTATTTTGGACCAAGTCTTCTGTCTTCAGATCATGCTCTTCGTGTAATAAAAACTGTCTGCAAAGGATTTGGGGTTATTATAGGTTCCCTGTTGGCAAGGCTGCCGTTAAGATTGTGTCAGCAACTCTATCACCACCATTATAAACCTCTTTCCTTTTACAGCTTCATATTGTGGCTGTAAATGTTTCTTGTGGGCTGAAAGAAATCTGGTGCAACAAAGCATCACTAAAAAACAAACATATTTATTTTCTGCCGTGAAAACAAAGAGAGCTTTTAAATACATTTTTCATTAATTTCAGGTCCTTTTGAAATCCTGCTAGAACTCAACAAATGGTTTTGATTTAGCAGACTGTTAGTGCACCTAAGAGTTCTTTGTTTTCTTCCCTTAAGCATGCTTTTTAAAGTTGTTTTTTTAAAAAAAAAAAACACCAACCCATAGCTCATTGATTTTTGTTTTTCATGACAAAAACATGCTTTTCACAGCATACTTCCCTTGCAAATTGCCTACTCCCACACCAACCTTTCAAAAATTGCCTCAGGCTAAAAACACAGGGCCAGCAAGATGCCCTACAAGACAACAAACTGTGATGATGCCAAACTAAGGGAGGTATTCCCCAACTTGATGCTCTCCAGATGCTGTTGGACTATAACTCCCATCAGCCCAAGACAGCATGGTCAATTGTCAGGAATGATGGGAGTTGTAGTTCCACAACATCTTGAGAGCAGCAGGTCAGGAAAGCTGCTTACAGGGTTAATTTTGAAGAAGCAGCCTTGGGAAAACAAGAATAGTTCACAATGACCTTGTTTACATCTAATGCAAAGTCAAGCCATGGTTTAGCATGGACAAGCAAGTGTGCAGGCTACCAGAGAGGAGATGGTGGCTACTTTGCTTCTCGTCCAACTCATAAAAGCTACTCAGTTGCCAAATGTATGCTTCAAAAGAAAACACTGATTAAAACCATTTTTCAATGGAAAGTGGTACCAAAAATCCACAGCCCATATTGACTAATACACTGATGATAAGATTAAATATGAAATGTTAGCCTTGCACATCATTTTCATTTTCAATATGTTTTATTTTCCTTGTTGATTGCTTAGGGCTGGAAAAGCCATTTGTTTCCAAATACTGATTACAGATCCTTTTCTTCTTTTTAAGAACTAGTCGCTGGGAAGATATTAACATACCTGTGCCATTTAAAGAGATTGCAAGCATCTGACTTATGACAGCTATAAACTGTTGAGCTGTTTCAAGGAAAAAATAGAAACCTAATGCATTTGGATTCATCAAAATGCAGTCTCACAGATAACATCTCAAAGTGGTGAGTTTGCTAGTTAGATGGCCAGATTCTTTAATAGAGTGTAGCAGGATCTGGATTTATGTTTTTACAAATTGGAATGTAAAGGTTGAAAGTGATTCTAACAAAGGCCTATTGCAGTCTTTATAAGATGTGAATGCTAAAAATAGAATATCAAGGATGTCTATAGCAAACAACTTTACAAAACTTCCCAGGAAAATATCTTGCCTGTCTCATGGGAGGCCTTTGTGTGAGCACAAAAATAATTGTACTCCACAAATTTCCATACAATACAGATCATCCAGCGTATAACACACACCCCATAACCTCAGCAAGCCCCAACTGCATGCCTTCTTATTCATAACCTGTCCATTGGGTAGGGAAGAGTGAATTTGCCAATTTTTGTTTCTCTCAGTTTCTCATTTTCTCCACATTTTCATGTTACTATGTGAATTCTTTTTTTAAAAAGCCCTAATGAAATTTCATGAGCATTTTAGTGCAAGTTTCACCTAATATTCGCATTCTTGCAAAGCATCTTTCCCCCAATATTTATATTTATGATGTACAAAAATGTAACTCTTTTTTGTACACTATTTTCACTAGCAAATGCATGTTTATGCACACACCACCTTAGTATATGCATTTTTGTGCGCATTAATTGGCTGGAGAATTGCATTGCAAAATTCAGAGAGGCGCGAATTTCTAAGGACGGGTACGTTTCAGTTCATATATGCAGCATTTCGGAAAGTGTGATTGAGATAGATTCACCTTCCGATTTGAACTGAATCAAATTTCTCCATCATCCCTAGCAGTGAGTGGCACTGGCAGCTGCCTGCCTCCTCCTTAGCCTCAGTGTTGACTTTGTAGAACTCAACAGAGACGATGGGAACAAAACTAGAAGTAGTTGTCTCTGACTGTCATTGGCTCTTGCTTTGGCTTCACCTACTGTTGACTTCCCTGCCTCCCTGTTGATTGCCCAACCAGTCCTAGAGGGCACCAGATACCACTAGGTGCAGACTTTGGTATTTCAAATTACAGTGGCGCCCTGTGCAGGGCCGAAATTTGTTCTGTTCTGCTCAAGTCTCTACATCATACCTATGACACCCTGTGGCAACCCCTAGGCTTGGCACCCAGCATGGCAGAACCAGTCACACTGCCCTAAACTCACCTCTGGCATCGCTGTATGATTATACATGCCTTTAATGCTGTCAATGTAGCATGAAGCCTTTTGAGAGAGGAACAAATGCTTAGCTTAGAACATTCCTGCTACCAGCAAATAAGCAGGAGACAGCGTGAAGTTACCTTTAGCACAAAGGAAGCTTGGCTGAAACGAAGTGCATGTTACAAAGTCAATGATAAATAATTTTCCCTCAGCAACACAACAGCACCAGCTAAGTAGCATAGTCATATGACCTCCGTTCCATGCATATCACTTACCAACCACCGACAATACAGAACTGGTGTCACTCTGACCAAGTTCCTGCAGCCTGTGGTCAAGATGACAAAGGAGCCTTGAACAAATGGTCCCCTGGTAGCTGAAGTACAACAATCTATGACCCTGGGAAGAAGGCAGCATATCAGGGCAAGAAAATCACAGCCACCTGGAGCATCCTGGTACATGGACTGGACCCTGTTCCTTTCTCCTTCATCTCCCTCCAGGTTCCTAGGTTGTCCCTCTATCAATCAGAGCACTAATTATTGTTAAGCAACATCCCTGTGGAGTGGGTGGGTGGGTGGGTGTGAATCTGTCAATGTGTTCATGGATGAGCTCTTTAATTTATGAAATTGTGTTCAACAAATGCAGCCTGTTTACCTTTTCTCTCATGAAAGGTTGAGCTTTTTTGTACAACACTGATTGGACCAGGATCCACCCTCACATGGAAAATCTCTGCACATCTCTGTGAGTATACAAAGGCTTTCCCCGACACACGAGATTAGATCCTGTTATTACTGAATTCCTGTTGTTACAATACAGTTTTACGGGGTTTTGTGATGTTTTATGGCTTTTATGTTGTGGTTTAGGCCTGTTAAAATATTAAGCAGTTTAGAAATGCTTTTAAGTAAATCAGTGCATGAACCCCCTTCACAAACTGGACTCTGTGGCATTTCTACCAGGCACAGTTTCTGTCCCTCCATCAATGCATGGGGGATTTTTGTATGAGCACCCACTATGTTAGTCTCACGAGATGGATTTTTACATTCCTTTGCATGCCGATGGGTGATGAGGTCTGTAATGTCCCTTAATGCCTGGAAATCCTTGCCAAGACTTTTGGAACGTCCCAGCTAGTGGGAATAAAAGAGAAACAGTGGTTACAATCTGAATTTGGGAACAATTCATAGAGAGGGGAGCTGTGATATTAGCTGGACTACAAACAGTGTGGAAGGGATCACGCATGAGTCTATAACAGTTGTTTGTGACTCTAATGTAGTGCTAGCAGTCGTGCTACCCCTGTTGTTTGCTGAAACTTGACTGTTGAATCCAGGCTCCAGAGGTGGTGGTGGTGGTGATGTTTTACTGATTGCTTGCAAGTCTCCTAACACAAGCCTACACAGGATTCCTCCTAGTCTAAGAGATTAATCTGAGGGGAAGGCTGGAGTTTAGGTTCTTTTAAGGGGTAAATAAATAATGAAAACAATAAATAAGTACATTCACTGTGCCTCAGTGCAACACATTTTAGGGATACACTCACTTCCAGTGTGCTATGCTTGCATCTTTGCAAAGAAACAGATATTACAAGGACACAAGAACTCCCAGAGCTCTCTGATATCCAAAGGAAACAAGGTCACCTTGACACCATATATTAAAAGCATATAGCTTCTGTCAAAGAATCTTGGGAAGTGTAGTTTGTTAAGGGTAATGTGAACTGTAGCTCTGTGAGGGGGTAATCTACAGTGTAGCAACAAGGAAAAAGTGTTTGGAGATTAATGTTCAAATTAATGTTCGATAGGCTGTTGAGAAGATATTTTGTAAGTTTTAAGGTAAATGTGTATATGGATATATATGTATACATATTTGTGTATAAATATGTATGTAGTTTTCATTTTTCATTTCTGTGCATTGCAAATATTTTTACATCCCATTATACTAAAAAGAGAGAGAAAGAGAAAGAACTTCTAATTAAATGCTGTCTCCTTAAGCAGAACAAAGCTGCTTTAGTCTGTTGACTGGGAGCACCACATCTCCATTTCTCTTTAATCCTTCTCCCTGTCACACAGCACATTTTCCCAACCAATTTCAGTGTTACCAAGGACCTTTCAATCACATTGACATATATTCAAAACATCTCACTAAAATTAATACATTCTGAATTTCCACCACCACATATTGAATATGTATTACCTTATGAAACCCCTTGAAACCTAGAGACCTGATAGACGGGGAATTGAGGGTGGGGAGAGAGAATGTCCCACTCTTTCCATAACTTTTTCTTAAGAAGCATCCTGTATGATAGGAATTTCAGTCTCATTCGTTAGTGATGAAGCATACAGTTCCAAACGAACTACATTGGCTCCCACACCCATCACTGAACAAAGTTCAAAGAACAGGCCTATTCTGCAGTGGCTCCCCATTTGTAGAATGTTCTCCCCAGGGAGATTTGGCCTGCACCTTCATTATATGCCTTTAAGCACCAGGTGAAAACATGGTACAGTGGTATCTCGGGTTAAGAACTTAATGCATTCTGGAGGTCCGTTCTTAACCTGAAACTGTTCTTTACCTGAGGTACCACTTTAGCTAATGGGGCCTCCCACTGCTGCCACTGCATGATTTCTGTCCTCATCCTGAAGCAAAGTTCTTAACCCGAGGTATTATTTCTGGGTTAACGGAGTCTGTAACCTGAAGCGTTTGTAACCTGAAGCGTTTGTAACCCGAGGTACCACTGTGCCTTCATTACATATATTTACTGTAGATGCCAGGCAAATTGTTTCTCTATTACCTGGCCTTTGGCTGATTAACTGTGGAATCATAGAATCATAGAGTTGGAAGGACTCTAAGCATCATCTAGTCCAACTCCACCCCAAAAAATGCAGGAATAAAGTATGCAGCTGTCACATATAGGAATTGAACCTAAAACAACCTGAAACACTAGGTATTATCAGCACCACACTCTAAACAAATGAGCAATCCAGGTACTAGGAATTGTGTGAGCTCCTTTGGCAATAGTTCACAGAATTCGGGGGGGGGGGCAAAATGTGTTTTTGAACTACCGTATATACACAGTATGTTACAGGGACCTAGGCTTAATGACTGGCTCACTTACTGTAGGGATAGAAAATGATCTCAGTTCCTGAGTGGGGCTATATGAAAGAATGAAGCATTTTAGTGTGTGTACCCATAAATACCGGTGTGAAGTGTGTGAACCTGTGCAGAATTGTCTTGAAACATGCACTACTAAAGAAGAAGCAGTACATACTGGGAAAGTTAGTGTGGTAACTTATTTATTTTTTAAGATAAAAATTGTTTGAGTCTCTGGTAGTAACAAGACTAAAACAGATTTACAGCGAGTGCTAACACCAAACTGCATTTGTCTCTTTTGTTTCAGTTGGACATGCATAAGGTGCTTAATATGGATTGGGCCCTAAAGGCAGGGCACTCATCTATGATGCCAGGGATTCATCACCCAAAGACTCGGGGAGCCTTCAAGGCAGCTTGGGAAAAACACCACAAACATTTTTGAAAATGAAGAGTTGAAAATAAAACAAAAGCGAGCAAAGAGAAACGACCAATGCATTTTCCATCTAAGGGCTCAAAGATAAGGGAAACAGTGTAGGAAGATGGATGGTCTCAGGCAACGCTTGTAGAAAACATAACAAAACAAATCTTCAGATAATACAGATATGAAATGATGTGTAGCATAATAAAGTGGGGAGGGGGAACCAATGTTTAATGTAAGAGGATTGTATATCTTGGCCTGGTCGCTTCTTAAACTACCCTTAGAGAACGTACACTTCAGATTGCATTCTCCTCTCAGTGACAAGAACACCACTAATTCCAAATCAAATGCTATCACTGCAAATGAAAGAGAGGAAGGCATGTAGTCTTTTATGGCCTCAGAGAGCACATTAGTTAGGTGTGGGAGTGATGAATGCATACTGCTGAGAACCACCATAGTATTTTAGGTGTCATGTTAATCTTTTTAGGACTTGTAAGGGTGATACATTTTCATGCTGCATTGTGGTATATGTTGTGCTTCTGCAAAGCTGGCATCAGCAACCAGAATCCTTGGACAGCTGTTAGGGGCCTCAGGGGGGCTAGGTTCCAGATTTTTCTCATATTCTCATGCTCTCATGGAATTGTTGTGAGGGTCAAAAGGGTGGGATAACCATGTGACCACTTGGCGCTCCTTTCAGGAAAGGTAGGACATAAATATCATGAATCACTCATGTAATCTGCTGTTTAATCCTTACCCAGGACACTGAATTGGAATCACTGTGGAAAAATCATATGCAAGGAATCAGTCTTTTTGGTATAGCTGCATTCATGTTGTGAAACTCCCTTTGTATTGCCATTAGGCAGGTGACTTTGCTGTACAGTACTGCTTTAGATGCCTGCTAAAAGCTTTTGTTGTTGTTGTTTTAGTAAGCCTACCCAGACATAAAAAATCATTAAGCATGCTTATCTTCACATTCTGTTAATTTGATTTGCATTTTTTATATTAAATTTTTTTTTACTTGTTTAAGTCTTCTTCTTTTATCATTTTAAAAATAAATATTGTACACTATTTCATGTAAACTGCTAGTAGAGCTTTTTCTACTTTGAATCAGTGGTCTATAAATTTTGTTAAATAAATAAAGAGGCAATATACCCCTGAGTACACACAATAGGGGGAAAAATAGCAGGAGAACACTGGAATGCCTTCGTGTACTGCTTCTAAGATCCCAGAGACATTTGAAAGGCTAATGTTGTGAATAATCAGAATACACCAGTTGTTATGTTTCTGCTAAATTATATTGCACATATCCCCAGGGGGTGTTGTTAGGAAGTGCCCTACAGGCTCAAGCCATGGGAATCACAGATTTCCTGCCTTTTCCCTATCCCCCACCCCAGCTTACCGTACTTTTATTTTACTTTGCTTGTAGGGCAGCTGGGTGTTCTGCAAAGTGCAGTACCCATGAAACTCCACCCACCCTCTTAATCTGCCCAGAGGCAAATTATGAAAATGTATGACCCTACCAATACAGGAGAAGAGCTCAGAGGCAAATTAAGCTCTGAAGGGAACAGCCACAGCCAAAGTTTGTGTCCCTCCTCACTACCCTAAAAGGCAATCTCAATTTATATCTGTATATATAAATAAATAGCATATGTGTTTTAGTTTTAATTTTTGCAGATTTGCATATTGGCCTGTGGCGCTCCAGCTTGCCGCTCGCATAAACCCCCTTCCCTTGCTGTCTCCCACATGCTTGATGAAATTCAGACTGGAAGTTTTGTGGGTCAATATCTGACTTTCTCTCTCTTTTGCTTCTGTTAGTCTATTAAAAAACAAACTATGAACACAATGTATACAGTATCTGTATACAATGTGTTCAGGTACTCGCTCCGACAAGAGACAGTGATGGTAACCAACTTAGATGGCTTTAAAAGGATTGCACAAGGTCATTGAGAAAGCTATCAATGACTTCTAGCCATGTTCTGCCACAAGTCACAAGAAGGGAATGTTCTTCTGCTTGGGTACAGTTTGAGAGTTTCCCACAGGAAAGTTTAATAAGACAGGTTCCAACCTATATACTAGGTACAGAAATACTACATACTAACAAAAAGGGTTGTTTCTCAGCACAAATATGTCAGTTGGGTGGGTTCTCATTAGTACTGACTGTGCAGCCAGTGTGTGTTTAAGGGGAAGCGATCAGTGAGCACATTGTCGTGTGGGAGCATGACCAGCAGGCGTATTCCTATTCGTGTGTGAAGGCGGCAGTTTGAACACCCTCATGTTGTAGGCTTCTAGGTTTGGACAGGATTCAGTAGATGCCAGCATTTTGACACCAGTCGTGACAGCAAGAATCTGTTACCTACTTTTAATGCAACCTGGTGCAGCAGAGCTGTCTAGTTGAACACGCAGAGAGGAAATTGCTCTTCCTACAGATGAGGTAAAAAGCAACTTGGAATCGAAGACACTTCCGAGGCTTGCCATAAATCAAAGACTGGGCTAGTTAAATAAATCTCCAGTCTCTCAAATTAATTAGGTGGGCGGGATTCCTTAAAACACACACACAATATCACAGTGGTGGTGTTAAAAACTTATTGAGTAGTCTTCTCAGCCGGCTAGCGCACTCCGTGCATATTGTTTCTTTGGAGGTTTGTTAACTTCTCTCTCCTGCCTGTCTAATATTTCAAGCCAGATGGGGAGATTCCTTCAAAATTCACGGAGGGCTGCCGCACCAGAAGTAATAACCCACGATGCACGGGGAAGCTCGATCTTTCGCTCACAAAGTCTGCAATCCCAATACTGTATACATACTTACCTAGGGAACAAGTCCGGCTGAGCTTCGGCGGGGCTTAGTTTGCATAGGATTGCGCTGCGAGCGATCCTGTGCCCAGAAGCGCGCAGCCCACCTGAAAGCAAGCCCCACCGAGCTCCCAGGTTAAATCGCGCGCGCGCGCACACACACACACACACCCTGCTACGTGGGAAGCTCCGGGAATCTTTGCCAAAGAACTGTCTCCCATCCACGGCTCGCTGCTGGGAGTTTCCCGGGGCGGCTGCCTGAGAACTCCGAGCCGCTTCCTCAGCCTCCTCCCAAGAACGCGCTCATTGGCCGAAGCAAGAGAAGCCTGGGACCAATGGGGAAGCCGCCTGGAAAGCGGCGTTCCTCCCCTGTTCTCAAGTGGAAGCCGCGACCGCAGCATCCCGTCCCCGCTGCTTGGAAGGGAAAGGCGAAGGGGCCACTGACTGGGGAGGGGGGGTGGTCTCGCCTGGCAGGCGCTTCTCTTCCCCGAGGGTGCCTCAGCCCAGGCCATTCCCGCTGAGGGGAAGGCAAAGCAAGCCGCCGCTGCGAGAGGGGCAAAGCTGGCCAGGTTTCCTCTCCTGCTGAAGTCGTAGTCTGCCTGCCTGCCTGCCTCTCCTCTTCCCCGGGGACTGAGGGGAGCCAACTGGGGTTGGAGGCAGCTGAGGAGGCGACCCTGGCTGGCCCTCGCCTGGGAAGGGAGAAGCCTCGGGGCGGGGTGGGCGGAGAGACGCGGCGCCAAGGAGCGAGCCGGCAAGTTGTGCCTGGGTGCGCGGAGGTCTATGTCTCGCGAGGAGCCGCAGAAGGTCACCGCCAAGTGGAGGAGGCACCATGGTCCTGGAGCGCATCTTCAGGTAATGGAGACCACGGGTAGGGGAGGGGGCTGGGCTGGGCTGGGCTGAGGGGAAGAAAGAAAGAAACAACCAGGTGTGGCTGCGCTGGTCCCTCTCTGAGGAAACCGGGCGGGAAACTCTCAACTTCTGACCCCGGATTCTCCCCTCCCTTTTTACCTCAAAGCGCAAAAGTTCTGTGACGGCGCCTGCTGCTTTGCGCCCCTTGAAATGTGGAAGAAATATTTTTCCTCTTTCCCTCAGAGAGACCACGGGCTGGGCTGCTTGTGGCCTCAGCTACTTTTTGGAGAGTTATGCCGGAATGGCTCGTTATTTCTCTGTTTTAAAGGTTAGGGGTTTTGTCGGCATTAACCCTTTTCTGGTTGAGGCATAGCTTAATGAGGCTTTCAGAGACCAGAAAAAGAGAAACCTCGCTGTGTTCTCTTTTACAGCTTGTGATTTTATTTATTTTTTTAAAAAAATCCAACAATTAGCTCGCCTAACATCTGTCTTTCTCCTGTGGTACCCAAGCAAGTCTTATTCTTAGATATTTTTTTTGTGAGACATTGTTGCCCTCTAGTGTTTTGGGACGCCGAAAGCTGCTTCCTTGTTGTGAGCCTCAAATAGGAATTTTTAATTGCAAAGTACTTAATATTGTCACACGTATTATTGCAAAACAGTTCTGAACAGAGAGCCATGCACGAGGTGGTTCTTAAAGATTCAAATGTCAGCAGTTTTCTGAATTCAAAAAAGGTAAGCATTTGTTTGGAAGTTATTGCTGAGTGTTTTGCACCAAGGATTAAAGCACAAGAATGAGAAATGGCTTGGTATTCAAGTTTGTGGGATATTTATCGTAAATATAAAATCTCTTTAGCTGATTGCAGAAGAAAACAGGTGTAGGCTTTTTTTTCATCCGTGTTTTTAGCCCAAACTTTGTACAATGGCCATAATATTTTATCAAATTAATATTAACTAAAATACATAGAAGAAAGGAGAATGGATGTACAATATACAATCTCTTAATCTCACTGTGTTTCAGCATCTGTATTTGTAAAAGAGTGGGATGGATTGTGCAGATATCATGATATTGTTGACAACTGGATGCTAGCTGGTTTGGAATAATTGGAAACAGAACTGTATACTGAAGGCAGAACAGTAAATAGAATGCTATATTAAAGACAGGGTAGTAATTTGAAAGTATATTTATTGAACAAAATAAATTGAAAAAATACATTTCAGCGTACTGTGCTTGTAAAACAAATGTTACCTTATTAACAGATTGTAAGGGAGATAATGCAGAATAAACAACACAATATAATTATGCCTTTCATACAGGTCCATCCATAGCTGAAGTACCATATAGGCTGACATAGTTTGCAATCCTCTGTGTGCTTACTCCCAAGCAACTCCCAATGAGTTCCGTGGCACTTCTTTCTGAATAAACATGTATTGGACTGATGTGGGATAGTACCATTAACTCAAGTGGGACAAAGGCCCATTCTTCTTGCTCAACCAGCATATATATATATATATATATATATATATATATATATATGGAGTGTACAGCATGCTGTTACCTCAGTGCAGCATCACAAACTCAGAAATGTGTCATCTTAAGTTACTACAATTTCAGGAATAGCCTGGTATTGCAGGCAGCTACATTAATGCAAGGGTTTAGGAGTGAGGGACCAATTAAATTAAGGCCATTTACCTGGTTAGGACCTTACCAAGTTCAAAATCAGGTTAGCCAAGACAGCAACAAGCTGAACATATCAAAGATTTATTATAAGCTGATTTCTGCTTGCTGAAATCCAGCCCAGTAGACTAAATTGTTGTGAAGTGAAGTGTGCTGTGGTTCACAGAAGGTTGTGTTTGGGTATCAAAATTTGCATTCTGCTCTGGGCAAGTTGGTGTTGCTTAGCTAAATCTACCTTGCTGGTTAGGTGTATGCTTTTTTTGCATAAATTAGATGTTGGCCTCAATCATAGATCCTATGTAACTTTTAGATATGGGAGAGACATTTGCATTTCCCGAAACAGTACAAGACATGAAATACATCTATCCTTTAAAATCTTCACACCTACAAACTTTGTGGCACAATTTTTCCAACCAAAATGTGCTGTAGAAAAATGTGTATGTTAGGTGAAAGTGTCCATGAAATGCATGTTAGTGAAAAGTGCATTATATTAGGAAGGGTTGCTTTTAAAATGTGTGCATTTTGCAAAAACTGCACACAAAATATGTGCATTAGGAGAAATGCATACAAAAACGCTGATGCTGGGTTTTTTGGTAAAGTACTCAAAAAAATTGAAATTGATACATAAATGTAATTTAAGATTCAAAACATGAGAAGCTAAAACTGAAATTGGCAGATTTGTTTATCCTTGCTTACTACTGCAAGTGTCTTTCCAAGCAAGCAGATGTTCAGAGCTACCAGCCTTGAGAGAAATGTTCTATGTGCATATCTGGGAGCTGGATATGATGAAGTCCCTGCCTTTTGAACAACATACCTAGAATGCTATCCACTTGCTGGATGAGAATAAATAGTTGTATGCTACTTGTGTGGTGGAAAAAAGCTACAGAAATAATATTACCCCAGATGCATAGCTATTGGTGTTTTGTAAATCTGTGAAACCTTCATGTCTTCATACTTTTATTTGGTAAGTCATTGTGATTGTAAGTATTTTAAGCAAAAAATAAAATAAAATTAAGGAACAAATCTATACTTTCAAAACATTAATTTATCAAAAAATTAAGAGCATGACATTTATGCTAAATGCAGTTTTTCATATTCTTTAGTATGTTGTATATTTTTTCCATTTAAAAATGCAGTTTTCTAAAAGCTCTTTTTCAGTCAGTCGCTTTGCAGTCAGTGGAAGAACTGAGCATTTTGTTTAAGCATTTCTCCTTTTGAAATCAATTGGACTTAAAAGTGTTTTGGTAGGATCATGACCTAAAAGTTGCCACATATCCTTACTACCGTGACATGCATTAAAATATAAATTATTTGTTCATTCTATTAGTTACATTTCTGTGTTGCAGTTCCAAAGGAGCTCAGGGTAGTGTACAACATAATCAGATAAAACAGCCAATGCTCACGATAGATTAAAAATATAGAACAAGAATAATAATAAGAACAACAATCACAGTAGCTAATTTTCATAATACAGCATAAAAATGTTATCAACTGTTAGACACTAGATCATCTCCATCCCCTAAATCAGTGATAGCTAACATGGTGCTTGCCAGATGTTGGACTCGAATTTTGATAAGCTCCAAGCAACATGGTCAGTGATTCGAAACAGCATCTGGAGGGCTTCACATTGGCTCTCCTTGCCCTAAATATTCAGGTGAACGAAAGTATCTTGAGTTGAAACTGGAATGTTGATGGTGAGGGGGAAACGTGTAATTCTAGGGGAAGGGAATTCCACAGTTGAGTGCCACAGCAGAGAAGGCCCTGCCCTACCTGACTGTACAATTGTGTCATTTTCTTCTTAAATTACAAAGATTTTGACTTCAACACTAGCATCTTAAAGTTGATCTACATTGTATGCTTACTGGCTTTTTAACTGTCTGCCTAAAAACGGTATTTATGTTTGCTGTAGTTGTATAATGTGGCTTTCAATATCTGTGTGCGTTGACTTGGAAAATATTTGTAGTGTTCCAGATTTTATTTATTTTGCAATTGAATAATATATTTCTATTGCTCAAAGGTGGATAATATGTCAGGCTGGTAATACCAGTGTTTTTCCAGGGACAAAGGGATCAACAAGAAAGAGATAGTTGTTTCACTGAGGACTGAAAAATCTTGCATTTTTTATGATAACATGACCTATCCACAGTAAATGTCTGTGGATTTGATTCTGTGCAAATCGGGGGGGGGGGGGGGAGGATGTGGTCTAATTTCTAAACTTATATTTTTGTTTTTGTTTCTTTAAAAAATCTAAATGCTGAAATAAATCATTTATTCCTAATACAGTAGAGAATTTTTCTGTCACATTTTAAAGCCTAAATTTACAACAAGACAACAAATTTAAAGCGGTATTCTCAGAAGATTGTAGAACATAGAGGCACACTCCTATGGATATCTTATCCTTGTTACAAACATCCTATGGCAGCTTCCTTGTTTCAAAAAGAGTTCTTTTGAAGAATTGTTAACATTGTCACAAAATGTAACAGTGCACAGTGGTTCCTACTTTTAAATTGATGTAAAAAGTTTCATTGTGGTTTGAGTCAAGCAACTTTTCTGGCTTGTGTAAAAGCTTTGTTGTAGGTGGTGGTGTTTTAAAAGCATTGCCTTTTTAGAGTTGTTGCACATAACACTCTTGATCCATTAAGCATGAAGAATCAAGTCTGGGCTGCTTAATTTTATGCTGTTTATCTCCAACACATCTCTTCTCTAATGTAAAGCCCTACTTCCATCACAGAATTCAGTTATGCTTAATATTCTTGCATAGGTATCACTATTTCCCATGACTGAGTATTGATCAAGGTTCGCATGGGTTTCAGATCACAAGTTAATATCAATCTTTGGTTAACAACAATTATGATGACAATCAGTGCTGTTATAATGGCTACCTATGGTTAAGAATGGTTCTGACATAAGTCTGAAACGTGGTTAACACTAGTGGGAGGAAGAACCATAGGTTTACATGGAATATCACAGGATTGTGGTGGCTGTTTCTACCAAGCAAATGTTTTCATGCCTTTGGGGCCTCATGGGAGTTGTTGCCCAATGACATCTAGAGATCCACAGTTCCTGTCCTTGATTTATAGGTGATACCTTTCTATAGAAGCCTTTAACGAAGGAACTATAGTAAGAGATAAATAATTTCTTAATTGTAGTTGTATGCAATGGTCTCCAGAAATAATAGCAAACCCCTCACTTTGTGTGCTGATTATTCCCTTCTGTTTTTTTATATACTATAGGCATCCAAATTCCAATTTTCTACCTTACTTAGATGCATAAATTCCACTGCGTCTGTGTT